>NW_025056716.1:0-6032 GCF_019279795.1 Protopterus annectens | reverse complement strand
TTCCTTCACAGCAAAGTGTAGCAGAGTCTGGATGAGCCTTTCTTGAAAAGCTCTGAAATGTTTAAATTTTAAATAGAAGGTTTGGGTCCTAGCTCATCAGTTAACAAATGATTAACCTTATGACCTCTTCTATCTTATGAATGAGTCCAATTGATCAGTTCTAATTTCTGCCTGACTCAGAAGAGAGAGAGAGCTGTGGTCTCTTTTGAAGTTTTAATATGCTGTTAAAGCAGAATGCAAGTAAAACACAAGGTAAAGAAAACAAACCACAGTATTCAAAATATAAAAAGACAATAAAGTAATACAAAAAATAAAAGTAAACTAACCTTTTCTTCACAGCAAAGTGTAGCAGAGTCTGGATGAGCCTTTCTGGTAATGCTCTGAAATGTTTTATTTTACCCCTTAAATAGAAGGTTTAGTTCCTAGCTCCACCCCCTCAGTTAACAAATGATACATGACCTCTTCTATCTTATGAATGAGTCCTTAATTGATCAGTTCTAATTTCTGCCTAACTCACAAGAGAGAGAGCTGCGGTCTCTTTTGAAGTTTTAATATGCTGTTAAAGCAGAATACAAGTAAAATACAAGGTAAAGAAAACAAACCACAGTACTCAAAATCTAGAAAGGCAATAAAGTAATACAAAAAAATAAAAGCAAATTAACCTTTCCTTCACAGCAAAGTGTAGCAGAGTCTGGGTGAGCCTTTCTGGTAAAACATCCTTTTCCCTGTCTCTCCCTTTTCCAAACCTCTGGCTGCTTTCCTGCTATTTCTGTTCTTCATCTTTTTACCTTCCCCTCCCTTTGGTGTTTGTCTCCTCCACTAGCTTACCACTACTGCCTTTCAGTGGCATTTTTGTACTTTTAAATTTTACACCCTATCTTTGATATAGAACTATTCATCGCCTGCTTCAACTTTCCTATAATACCTTTACAAGTCCTCCAGTTATCCTTATGCCATAGTATTACTTCTGTCTCATGCCCTTGAACAAGCTTCCCTCTCGTTTACTATCTCATCTACTCAGCCAGCCACTTCCAATTACTAATGCATCTCTGACTTAAGCATTTATATATTACTGCTTTGTTGTGCCTGTTTCATTCCTCATGCTGGCACTTGCCTCAAGTTTTATTTCTCTTCTTTCTTTTTTTTCCATTGTTTCTCTGACTTCATCCTAAGGTTTGAGCATTGTTACTCTCTCATAATAATCTTTTGGGAATCAATACATTCCTTTTCCCACTCTGCATCAACTGCACTAAGGCTCATGTGCTTTCTTCTCTCTTAAACTGGGCACTTCAACTTCCTTTAGCTGTTAAATATACCTCCTCTGATTTTTCTCAATCTCCAGTTATCTTTTCCATTCATACTGACATATAGCTACCTTGCAAGAGAGAGGGCAGAGTCACAGTAGGTAATCCCTAACCAAACACTATCTCATTGTAGCCAGTCACCCCACCACTATTAGTTGTAATCTTCCCTTTAAATCAGAAACAATTTCCCTTTAATTTTACTCATCTCAACATTTTTTTCTATATACCTCCCACTCTGATGTTTTACTTTTCATGCTGCTCTTTCATTACTTGCCATCATACCTCTCAACTGTCCAGATTTTGACATCATTTGGTGGTGCTGCAGTAGCGTTGTCGCTTCACAGTAAGACGTTGTCCTGTTCGATTCTCAGCTAAAGCGTCTTCTGTGTGGAGACAGGGGAATGGGCTTTATAGGTTCATAGGTTTATACTAGGCTATCTGCCCTAAGGCATTTATAAGCCTAGCCCAAATTATTGTGGCTTACGCCACCCCTTATATGAAAAAATACTGTGCCCATTAGTTTGTTGTGCCTCTGTCCAGCAGTGACCCAGAGATGATTCCCGGGGTAAACCTACGATCTCCCATCCACAGGTCTAGATTTCTCTTGAACAGAGTCAGCGAGGTGCTCTGCCTCACATGGACCGGGATTTTATTCCACAGCATAGGGAGTCTCTGAGTGATAAATCTATCCCTCCAGCACGCCTATTTATATCCAGGTTAAGGTTTAAGTCGCTTGCTCTAGTGGTTTTGGTGGATTTGGATTTTTTGAGGTGGAGCATGTCCATTAATTCCGGGTTGGACATGGCCTTGTATGTCAGGCACATGTCACCTCTGAGCAGCGGTATCACTGAATAGAGCTGGAGTTTCTTCAATCTGGCAGCATATGACAGATTTTGGAGTCCCTTTATCCTTTTGGTGAGGAACTTTTTGGGGTCTCTCCAATTGCTGCAGATGTCGGGTGAGATAGAGTACTATCATTGGTCTGATAAGTGAAGAGTACAGGGGAACAATGACCTCACTAGATCTGGATGTGAATCCCTTCATGATCAGGTGGGCAATGTAGAAGGTCTTTCTAACCACTTTAGCAACGTGAGTGTCAAAAGAAAGGCCACTGTCAACCTGGGTCCCCAGGTCCCTGATAACCTCTTCTGTGCTTAGTGGATTGCCACCTATATGGTAGCTTGGGGTTACCTTGTTTTTCCCGAAGGGTATAATTCAGGCCATGGCTCTGGCACCAGCTATCTGTTTCCGTGAGTCCCTTCTGAAGGATATCCGTGTCCGATGCACTTTCCACTATGGCCAGTTTGCAGTCATCTGCAAACTTTGTCAGCCAAAGTCCTCCCATGTTGGCCTGTACTTCTGAGAAGTAGATGCCAAACAATAGGGGCCAAGGCCGACTGTGGGACACCACTTGTGACTGGCTTGGAGTCTGACACAGCGCCCGCAACTCTAACCCTGTGGGTTCTGTCCTTAAGCCAGTTTGCAACCCATCTTGTGACATATGGGTTTACATTTAAGCTGGTACATTTTTTTACAATACCCGAGTGGGTATTGTGTAAAGCCTTGCAAGGTCAAGGTAGGCTGTATGGACTGCCTTTCCTCATCAATGGCCTTGGTGACTATTTCAAGAAGTCACCAAGTTCAAAAGGCATGATCTTCCCTTGACGAAGCCAAACTGGGTCGGGTCCAATGTCTGCAAGTCCCCTATATCTTTGTTTATGAGCTCCATTATGATCCTCTCCATAGCTTTGCAGACTAGACTTGTTAAGCTTATGGGGCGTAATTACCAGGGTCCAGAGGCGCCACCTTTGTGGAGTGGGACCACAGTTGCCGACGCCACCCTTGGGCACGATCCTGTGGTAAGGCTGAGATTAAACAGCTGCCTTATGTGCGGGTTTAATTCCTCATTTAGTGGGAGCACACAGCCGGGGACACCATCCGTCCCATTGATGCTGTGTTTTAGCTTTAGAGAGAGCAGCTTTCACCCGCCCTTTGAGATGTCCGGGAGGCTACACTGGCTGGGATAGTTATCTCCCCTTTTGGGAGAGGGGTGAAGTTTGCACTGAACCTGTCTGCCAGTATGTTGGCAATGTCTGTGGGTTCAGTGATTTTTTTATCATTTTGGACTAATTCTGAGCATATCTGTGAGTTTCCACCCAGGTTCCTAACATAGCTGAAAAAGGCCTTATGATTGTCCTTTTAATCCATGGCAATTTTTCTCTCAAAATTGGCCTTAGTTGATTTTATGAGTGCTCGTATTTTTTTACTAATAATGATCAGGGTGACTTCCTTTTATGGATTTTGTTCTATCATGTAATAGCTTTCTCCTCTTATTGTAAAGTTTGTTAATGGCTGGGGTCCACCAGACTGGACGTTTGCCCTTTGTGGAAAGAGTCTTGGTTTTATTTGGGATTGCCTGATCCATGCAGTCCTGGAGGTGTTCATAGAAGGCATTTGTAAGGGCTTCCGCAGCTTGGGTTGTGGTTTCCTCTGACTCAGGGGCCTTGAAGGATACCACACCAGTCTTGAGTAGTGTGAAGTTTGCTTTAGCGAAGTTCTTAACTATGGTCTTTTTTGTTTGGGGTGGGGGCGGGATGTGGATTTCCAGTGAGATTAGTTTATGATCAGATCTCACCAATGAGGGATATACTTCGTGTGGAGCATTTTGTCCCCATGTTTGTGACAATGAGATCTAGTATATTTTCTCCTCTTGGGAACAGTGACTAGCTGTTCCATGGCATTTGAATTTATGAACTCCAGGAACTTTGGGGTAGAAAGTTAGGGCTTGAGTAATGTTCCCAGTCTATATTCGGGTAGTTGAAGTCACCCAATATGATGGTGTTTGGAGATACATTTATACCCTCCAGTGTCTTCAGGAAGGCTGTGTGGGTTCCTGAGTTTGAGAGGGTGGCCTGTAGCATGCTACAATTTGTAGAGCAGTTTTGCCTATTGTTAGTTGCACCTGGATGGTTTAAGCTTCATGCGTTGCCACCAACCTGGAGGTGTGAGTATCCTTTATGAATATGGATACACCCTCCTTTTGTGGAGTGGTCCGGTTTTGGGGCCGAACGCATGATATGAGGTAAAACCTAATAGTGCCGGGTGCTCTCAGGAGCCTTGAACCAGGTTTCAGTTACAGCACAGACATCGATGTTCTCCATACTGAGAAGGGCCTCGAGTGCATTTCGAGATTTAGACTTCTGGCACTGGGCAGCATTAGCCTCAATTTCTTCCCATTTATGGTTTCTAGGGTGGTAGGTTTGGGATTTGAGCCTTGCCTAAAAAAAGGCACTCCTTATGGGGTGGCAAGAGTTTTAGCCAATATCCGGAATCCTGTGGGTGACAGGCAAGCCGCCCCTTGCGAGCAGCGGGTTTGTCATGGTGTCATCCCAGGCAGACAGACACTGGACCCCCTTTGAATGACACCAGACATTAAGCCAATTGTTAAAGCTGATCATCTTGTCTCTATATTGTGGCACCATTCTTGGTGAAGGAAGGATACTGCTCAGGCTAGGGGTCATACCTGCTCCTTTCCGGCTAAGCATAATCAGAGAGCCTTCTATGTCTCTTTTTCATGTAGTCCAGGGAGGTATCGCCCCCAGGTCAAGCCCACACCAGCATGGACAATGACTGTGTCATATTTGTACTCCTGCCGTGGAGTGACCCGAAAGCTTGTGTTATGGCGATCTCTACGCCCGATAGGCAGCGCCATCAGACCCTCTCCTTGTCTGGCTAGCCTGGTGAGTGGACGCCAGTGTGTCTGACTATGGAGTCACCTATGACAAGTATGTTTGGTGTGTTGATTTGGCCTTAAGGGCTGTGACTGCTTTGCACACTGCTTTTTGTGGTTTATGTTGTTGCTTTTTTGGGGGGTCTTGAGGTAGCAGTTGTTTGGGTGTCTGCTTTGGAGGCCTCTGCTGTTTAGGTAAATTTTACTCAGAGCCTCCCAGTATGTCTTTGTGTATTTATGTGTTTGTTTCAGTGGAGTGGTAGCATTATGTGGGGCTGGTTTTGTGGTGGGGTAGTTGCTTCTCCTCCTGTCTGGTCTTGCCAGTCCTGAGTTGAGAGAGCTCAGCCTCCAGTTTGGCTAAATAGCTGCATCTCTCGCAAGTATTTGTGTTATGTGGGAGGAGGAGAGGGTTGTCTGTGTACATGAGGCAGTTATAACATTGCCTCAAGATTCCCAGATTCACCAGCTGGACCGGAGAGGAGATTGACAACTGACCTTTGGACATGCTAGAATAATATTGGGAAATCCTTAATTGAAAACAAGGGCCAGTGGGGAGTGAGGGTGTAGTGCTTGTGAGTTTAGTGCTGACTTATATAATTGCTTTAGTGAGCAAGTGCCAGGTAACGTGAGTGCAATGTGATACAAGTAACTAAATGCAAAAAAGACAAACAGTAACTTTCTTTCAAGTGAAACAAGGAAATAAGTACAGTAAGCAATGCAGATATCACTAGTGATCCACAGAAGCTTTAGAAGTTGAAGGTGAATTAGCTTCCAGGAAATAACAAGCAAACAAACAACAAGTATATAAAAAAAAGCTAGATTCAAGCCTGGATCTAGTCTATGATAAAAAAAGGTGAACCAATTTCAGTAAGATACAGTTCAAATATTCAGGCACTATAAACCTTTAACCAGAAAATTCCCGCTCAGAAGGGCAAACAAAAGGTCCAGAACCTCAATTTCGCCTAAGAAATGTAACCCGTTCAACTAATTTCAGGGGG
>NW_025056715.1:0-8099 GCF_019279795.1 Protopterus annectens | reverse complement strand
CCCAATAAGGCCCATCCAAAAAAAGGCCCCCCCAAAACCTTTGGGGGAAGAACAAAAAAAAAAAACAACCAAAAAAAAAAAGGGAACGGTAGAGATAAAAACCACCCAAAACTGGCCTTTTCTTTCCAAGTTTTTTGTCAGACACCTGGGTGGGAACCCTCAGATATGCTCTGAGTTGGTACACAACAACATATTTTTCAGTGACCTGACAGATATTGGCAACTTCTGGCAGACAGGTTCAGTGCAATTTTCCCCCCCCACCCCAACAGAAGATAGTTATCACAGATGAATGTAACCTCACTGTCATCTCAGATGTCCATGGGGAGCCGACTCAGAAAGACAAGAAAAAGCATCTTTGGGACCTGATGGTATCCCCAGTTGCTATGTGAACTGGAAGGAGCTACCCCCATATACAAATGCTATTTAACCTTAGTTGCTACAGGATATGTACCTGAACACTGGCACAGCAACAGTGGCCCCACTCCAAAGGAGATGCCCCACAGACCGGGGGACACCAGCACAAAGCTTAACCAGCCTTGTCTGCAAAGCTATGGAAAGAGTCATTATGGAGCTCTTAAACAGAGACATTGGTGACCACAGACCCTTGATCCCACCCAGTTCAGCTTTGTACAGGGCAGATCCTGCTTTTTGCACATGTTTGACTATTTTGATACTGTCAGTAGGGCCTTTGGGGACGGTCCACACAGCCTACCTGCACTTGGCTGGGGCCTTTTGACACAATACCCACTCAGGCATCATAGACAAGCTCAACAGCTGAAATATCAAATCATATGTCACAGGATAGTTTGCTAAATGGCTGGGAAACAGAACCCATGAACATTGCAGGTGCCTTGTCAGATTCAAAGACAGTCACATGTGGTGTCCCAAAAAGATCTGTCCTGGGCCCTAAAGGGCATTTACTTTTCAGATGTGAAAGCAAACATGGGACGGTTGTGGCGAAAAGTTTGCAGATGACTGCAACCTAGGCACCTTTGTGAATACATCAGCCAGCACACACATCCTACAGAATGCCATCACAAAGACAGATAGCTGGTAATCATGGCCTGAAACTGACTGCAACTGATGGGGGTTCCCCTTTGGGGGGAAAAAAAGTACACACAAATCAATACATAGACAGCAACCACTGAGCACAGAATACAAATCAGACTACAAATAACATGTGGTTTGGGGGCTTGATATCTTCCTGTCTTCCAACAGTTTGTTGTCTATTCCTTCTGCATGTCAGGGATCAGTTGCTAGTGTCCTCTCCTGCTCAGCTGGTGAACCTGGGAATATTGAGGCAATGTTACAATTCCCCATGTACAAAACAACCCTCCCTTCTCCCACAAAACACAAATGCATGCAAGAGATGCAACTATATAGCCAACCTGGAGGCTGAGCTCCCCAACATAGGACTGGCAGGACCAGAGAGGAGGAGAAGGTGACCACACACACCACAAACCCAGTCTCACATAGCACTATCACAACTTCAAATCATACACATAAACACACAAAGACATACTGAGGCTCTGATCACAGATCTCCCAAACAGCAGGGGCCACCACAGCAGACACCCAAACAACTGCCTCCACAGGGCACAGCACATGCAACACATAGACGACAGCGTCAGTGTGGCAAACATTCACAGCCCTTAAGGCCAAACACAATGCCAGACACATTTGTCATAGGTGACTCCATAGTCAGACACACTGATGCCCCCTCACCAGATTGAGTAAGAGAAGGTCACAGTAAGCTGCCTATCGGGCCTGGAATCCACCACATAATGCAAGCACTCAGATCACTCAACTGCAAGTAGAAGTATGACTGAGTCATTGTGCATGCTGGTGTGCACGACCTGAGATGTACCCCGCTGGACTACATGAAAGAGACATAGAGGAGCTCTCTGTTATGTAGCCCAGGCAGGTATGACCCTGACCTTGAGCAGTATCCTACCTTCACCAAGAATGATGCCACAAAAAGAGACAAGATGATCAGCTGTAATATTGGCTTAACTATGGTGTCATTGGGGATCCAATGTCTTTTGCCTGGGATGACATGCTGGACCCACCCGATTCGCAGGGGACGGCTTGCACCTGTCACCCTGGGCTGAAATTTTGGGTAGGCTCTTGCCACCCCATTGTGCCTTTTTAGGCAAGGCTCAGATTCTAAACCTACCACCCTAGAACACAAAAAAAGGAAAAACTAAGGGTATGCTGCTCAATGCCAGATGTCTCAACCTCAAGATGCACGCACTGCCCTTCTCAGTATGGGGAACATGATGTCTGTGCTGTGTAACCTGGTTCAAGGCTCCTGACAGCACCCCCAGTATCAGGTGTTACCTCATATCATGCCCGCCCCAAAATCCGGGCACACCAAGAAGGGGTGGGTGTCCATATTCATCAAGGACACCCTCACCTCAAGGTTGGTGGCACACGATGCATCGGAGACCATCCAGGTGCAATTAACTGTAGGCAAGACTGCTCGGGAGTTTGTAGCAGTTACAGGCCACCCTCTCAAACTCAGGAACCTCACACAGCTTTCCTGAAAACACTGGAGGGATAAATGTATCTCCAAACACCATCATACTGGGTGATTTCAACTATCCAATATAGACTGGGATCACTAATCAAGCCCCAACACTCTAGGGCCCAAAAGGGTTTCCCAGAGTTCATAACCTCAAATGCCATGGAACAACTAGTCACCATCCCCACAAGAGGAGACAACATACTAGAGACATCATCACGAACATGGGGTCACAATGTTCAACACCAGAAGTATACCCATCATTGGTGAGATCAGATCATAAACTAATCTCACTGGAAGTCCACATCCCCCCCCCCCCCCCCATAAAAAAAACCACAGTGAAGAACTTCTCCAAAGCCCACTTCACACTTCTAAAGACTGGTGTGGTCTCTTTCAAGGCCCCCAAGCCAGCGGAAACCATTACCCAAGCCGCTGAATCACTTACAAATGCCTTCTACCAGCACCTCCAGGACTGCATGGATCAGGCAATCCCACACAAAACAAAGACTCTTTGTACCAAAGGCATGCGTGCAGTCTGGTGGACCCCAGCCATAAACAAGCTCTACATCAGAAGGAAGGAGCTACTACAAGATAGAGCAAATCAGAAGGGAAGACACCCTGCTCATTAGTAAAGAACTGAGATCTCCCATAAAATCATCCAGGGCACATTTTGAGAGAAAACTCACTAAGGACTCAAAAGACAATCATGAGGCCTTTTTTATCTATGTTGGAAACCTGGGAGGTGACTCCCAGATATGCTCAGGATTAGTTCATAATGATGTAAAGATCACTGAACCTACAGACATTGGCAACATACTGGCTGACAGGTTCAGTGCATATTTCTCCCGCCGTCCCCCCCAAAGGGAGGGATATCTATACCAGGGGATTGTAGCCCCCCAAACATCTCAAATGCTCAGGTGAGAACTGCTCTATCCAAGGCGTGAAACACAGCATCCATGGGACCAGATGGTGTCCCCGTTGTGGCTCCACGAACTCAATGAGGAATTGAACCCACAGTTAGGCAGCTGTTTAATCTTGGCCTCACCTCAGGATACGTACCCAAGGAGTGGTGTATGGCAACGGTGGTCCCACTTCACAAAGGTGGTGCCTCCACCAACCCCGGACACTACCATCCCATCAGCTTGACAAGCCTGGTCTGCAAAGCTATGGAGAGGATCATAATGGAACTCATGAATGAAGACATAGGGGACTTGCAGACTTTGGATCCAACACAGTTTGGCTTTGTCAAGGGCGATCATGCCTTTTAAACTTGGTTGACTATTCCAGAATGGTCACCAAGGCCATTGACGAGGGCAAAGCAGTCCACATAGCCTACCTTGACCTGGCAAAGGTTTTCAATACAGTACCCCACTCGGGTATCATTGACAAACTCACCAGCTTAAATGTAGACCCATACGTCACAAGATGGGTTACAAACTGGTAAGTGACAGCACCCACAGGGTCAAGGTTGATGGCACCATGTCACACTCAAAGCCTGTCACAAGTGGTGTCCCACAGGGCTCAGTCCTGGGCCCACTTTTGTTCGGCATCTACTTTTCAGACGTACAAGCAAGCACAGTAGGATTATGGCTGACAAAGTTTGCAGATGACTGCTAACTGGGAACCATAGTTGACAACCCATCTGACACAGACATCCTTCAGGAGGGTCCCATAGAAATGGATAACTGGTGCCAGAGCCATGGCCTACAGTTAAACGCTAAACAATGCATAGTCATACCCTTTGGGAAGAACAAGGTTACCCCTAGTTCCCATCTAGGTGGCTCCTCTAAGCACAGGAGAGGTTATCAGGGATCTGGGCACCCAGGTTGACAGTAACCTCTCGTTTGGCACTCACATTGCCAAAGTAGTTAGGAAGACCTTCTACATTGCCCACCTCATCATGCAGGGATTCACATCTAGATCAAGGGAGGTCATTGTTCCCCTGTACTCATCACTCATCAGACCAATGATTGAGTACAATGCCCCATTCGAATGTTTCTGACCCAACACCTGCAGCAATTGGACAGGCCCCACAATTCTCACCAGGAGGATAAAGGTCTCAAATATGTCTTATGCTGCCTGACTGAAGGAACCCCAGCTCTATTCAGTCGCCTACCATCTGCTCAGAGGTGGCCTGTGCCTGACATACTAGGCCATGTCCAACCCGGAATTAATGAACATGCTTCACCTCAAAACCTCTAACTCCATCAGATCTACAGGGCAGGAGACTTAAACCTCAACACGGCTATTCATAGGATGCTGGAGGGACAGATTCATCACCAGAGACTCCTATGCTGTGGAACAACATCCTGGTACATGTGAGGCTGGGCACCTCGCTGGCTTTGTTCAGAGAAATCATGACCAATGGATGGGAGATAAAGGTATACCCCAGGGATAACCTCAGTGTCACTGCTTGACAGAGGCACAGCAAATAATGGGCATATTATCCTTAGAACTGAAAGGGTGGGAAGCCACAAACTCTGGCTAGGCTTATATATGCCCTAGGGCAGATAGCCTAGTATGAACCTATGAACCTATGAACATAGGCCTGGTGCAGTTCCTGCTATTAGGACAGTGGTCTGCAGCAAGCTATTTAGTAGTAGGCAGTTTTAGCAATTGGTATTTGACCATGGCTAATCCATGTTGCTTCTTGTTGTGGTACCAACATGGGGGTGGTTATCCATGACATTTATTGCTAGTCACCCTCGTTTTGTAGCTTGTTCCATGTTTTTTCACATGTACATCCCTGTATGAGGTGTGACCTGGTAGTGTTAGGGTGCTGGTGTGGGCTTTGACCCAGTTGTCTATTACAGCACTGATATCTACATCCTCTATACTGTGTGCGTTACACTACACACATCTTGCTGTTTATACTTCTGGCATTGGGTAGCATTACATCTAGGTTCCTATCCCTTGTGGTACCTATGAATGTGGGTTTGTGTTTTTGTGGTTTGTGATTGGTGAGGGTGGATGTTAGTCAGGGTCCTCAGGTGTGCATATGGTACAGGGTTTTACATTACTTAACACATGGCATTCATGCCTCAGGTGGTGCTGCAGGGCTGCCTCTGTCGGATGCACATACTACACCCCCTGTACATGTTTGGAAGCAGGTTGTGTCATGTTAGGCATCCCTGTTACTATATGAGTGAGTCAGAGCGGGTATCAGTCCCAGTGTTCCTACTGACCAAGTGTATGTGCTATGCGTTGCCTCTTTGACAAGGCCAGGGCATACTGGGCTAGCCTCCTTCTGCCTACTGGGGCAAGGTCAGGTTGTTCCTCCTCCGAGTCACCCTCTGCCTGTGGTGGCCTTGGCAATAATGGGGGCATGTTTGGCCCAGCCCTGTGCTGGTCCTGCTGCAGCTGTTTCGAGGATCATATTATGTAGCATAGCACATATCATGATCATTTGGGTACATGTAGTTGGTGTGTACTGCAAGGCTCCACCAGATGTGTCCAGACACCGGAACCGTGACTTGAGCAGCCCAAACACACGCTTTATGACATGGGTTTGTGCGGTGCCTCATTATGGCGTTCCTGTTCAGGTGTGTGTGCATTTCTGATGGGTGTCATCAGCCACGGCTCAAGTGCATAACCTGCATCCCCACTAGGTGTCCGTGTGGGAAGTCCCCACTGGCAAATGATTGGTACAGCTGCCCGATGCCAGATGTGGGAATCGTGGTAGCTCCCAGGGCAGCCAGCACACACATTCATTATTATGCCCTGGGCATCACACATGACCTGGCAGTTGATGGAGGGAATCCCTTGCGGTTAATGTAGGCTCTACCCGCTCACCGGCTGGTGCTTTGATGCATATGTGCTGCAGTCTATTGCACCCATACCTCAGGGTATCCCGCTATTTGCTGGAAGAGACGATATTGCTGGCCACAACCTCACGGGCATTGGGAAACATACATGATCACCGACATGTGCTGACATGGCATCCAGGAACTGGTGCAGTACCCTGGAGGCTGATGCCTGTGATATCCCCATCATATCACCAGTTGGTCTCTGGAAGGTACCTGTTGCTAGTATTCTTAGGCCAACACATACCTTGGTTTCCACTGGGATGGGTTCCCCTCTGTTGGTTCCGTGTGTGAGGCGTGGCCTGCACAGCTCAACAATTTGCTGCAGAAGGTCTCTGTCCACTCTGTAGCGCTCTACTATCTCCAGGTCATGTAACCCATGGTAGGTGACCCTGGGCCTGTATACTCTTCTCCTTCTCCTCACTCTGGGTTGCCTGTCAGCATCTGCATTGTCACCACCCTCAGCAATTCGCCTATGCCTGATTATAACAGCTATGGCAGCCCCTAGCATTTCTGCTCTGAGTTCAGCTTTTTTCAGTTTTCAATTCTGATAGCTTACTTTCTTGCAGTATCTCTTGTGAGAAACACCCTGAACTGCTCTTTGCAGTGTTTTAAGTGCTGGGTTGGGCTTCTAGTCTGCCTGTGTAATTGCCTGCTTCCCAAATTTTTTCCACCAATTAACTCCAGCAGTATCCTCTGGCAGTTTCCTGTAATCTGGTTGTTTCCTTTTCCTCTCTGTTTCCTGAGGGGAGCAATGTGCACACCAGCTTATGCACGCTCACAGTTACTTAAACGCGCACACATCCTTACACGGGGTGAACTGGCTGATTCAGTTTAAAAAAGCACACTGCCTTACACACGCAGCCCAGCAAAAACCCTTAAACGGTTTGCAACACGCCCACATGTTGAACCTGCCTTACACGCTGCACACGCCCTGCACGTATATCAAGAAAGTTTGAGTGTAGGGATAGTGTGCACCCCGTTTCTTGACTTTTCTAGTGTTCTGTTGGGACACACCTCTCTCCCTGATGTCTGTCTGTCATCTGTCACGTTACATTGCCCTCCAATCTGATACATTTATTTCTATCATTCCCCCCCGTGATGTCACCTACCTCTTACTCTGTTCCTCCCCCTTCTGTAACTCTTACACTACTCAGAAAGTGCTCATTACCTATGTGGCAGTGTGATTCAGTATTGTAACCCTCATTTACATAGGATTGCCTAGTAATGCTTAGTTACATGTCTTACACGGAGCTTCCCCCCCTTGACAACCACTAAACGGAGGCCATATTGTTTTTGGTCTGCAAGTCCCTCCATTGACATTCCATGTAATACATAAATCCCACAATTGTGGGCTTATAAGCTTCGGTTTTCAGTTTTAGGTAGCCCCGCTTTGCGGGGGCTGCAGTTAAACATCATAATCCAACGAAAAAAAAAAAGTTATTTAAAATATTTTTGCAACACTTTTTCATGCCAATGGCCACATATTTGGCCATTGGCATGCTTAATGAAACATATGCACTTTATTTGGAGCTGACATAGCTCCATTTTATTTTGCAGAAATGTACTCAGTTGTCAGCTGAGTACATTTCTGCAGCTAACACGCCCCTTACACGGACTGGTTTGGCTTTTTGGGTCCAGATACCTCATTTGCATATCTTTGAGCTGCAAATGAGGTATTGAGCATTTCCACGCCAGTCCGGGAAGAGACGTGTTAGCTGTCTCTTTCACGGAGATTTGGGCTGTTCCTGAATCGGAGGCTTACACTACTCT
>NW_025056714.1:0-7628 GCF_019279795.1 Protopterus annectens | reverse complement strand
TGCCGTCATCAAAATGCTGGGGAGGAACCTCAATTATAATTTCATTCTCTCTGTGAGAGAAATTGTCTTTCCTACTTCTGATTGACATCTGGAAGACTGTCATATGTAAATGTTATACTTTATATGGAGGCTCACATATTGGTATGAATATGTTACATGCATATGTCAATTGACTATCTCACCTCTCATTTACAATACAAAGCTATGCTAACCAATCAGGTTTCATTTGTATTACTGTTATGAATAAATAGCATAAATATGAAAAAAAAAAATGTCTGAATATGTAACATATAAGAAGTAACAACATCATCACATGTACAGTCCATTATAAAGTTACATAGGTCACATGTGGGATTTGAACACATGGCAGTGGAAATTCTAACAAGTAAGGGATAACCACACAACCAATGTGCCATAGTAATGGCATTCCACAGTTACATGCACATCCAAACAGAATGAGCATGTGTACTAAAAGAATGTAAGATACCTGTCATATACAACCACAGCCAGTGATACACATCATAACAAATGTTACTGTCATGATATGGTATGCAACACACATAATAGCAGTTATATAGAAACAGTGCAGAAAAAGTCAGTATATTAAAATGAACTGTTATGCACTCACGGCCACATATCAACATGATAAACAGTGAACCATCCTCATGTTGTTTCTGTTAGACCGCATACACTAACAACTACTACTATATTACTAAGCATCAGCAAGTATCTGTAAACTAGTCAGTGAACATACCACTTACATAATCCTCAGAAGTCATTGGTTTCCATTAACATATCACAGATATTGCAGGTTAGTCAGAAATAACACTGCAGATATATTTTTATTCCATCTGTATCTATAGTTCACTGAGACAGGTTCATTTTGATCCATATGTTATTAATTCATCTTCTTCTTTCGACTGCTCCCGTTAGGGGTTGCCACAGCAGATCATCTGTTTCTATTTCTTCCTGTCCTCTGCATCTTGCTCTGTCACACCAACCATCCTCATGTCCTCTCACCACATCCATAAACCTTATCTTAGGCCTTCCTCTTTTCCTGTTACCTGGCAGCTTCATCCTTAGCATCTTTTTCCCAATATACTCTGCATCCTTCCTCAGCACATGTCCAAACCAACGTAATCTTGCCTCTCTGGCTTTGTCTCCAAACCTTCCAACCTGGGATGACCCTCTGATATACTTATTCCTAATCCTTGTCACAACCAGTGTAAATCTTAACATCTTTAACTCTGCCACATCCAGCTCTGACTCATGCCTTTTTGTCAATGCCACTGTCTCCAATCCATATAACATAGCTGGTCTCACTACCCTCTTGTAGACCTTCCCTTTCACTCTTACTGGTACTCCTCTGTCACAAATCATGCCTGACACTCTTCTCCACCCACTCCATCCTGCCTGTACTGTCTTCTTCACCTCTCTTCCACACTCACCATTACTCTGAACTGTTGATCCCAAGTATTTAAACTCATCCACCTTCGCCACCTCTACTCCCTGCATCCCCACCATTCCTCTATTCTCCCTCTCATTCACACACATATATTCTGTCTTAGTCCTGCTGACCTTCATTCCTCTTCTCTCTAGAGCATATCTCCACCTCTCCACGGTCTCCTCCACCTGTTCCCTACTCTCACTACAGATCACAATTTCATCTGCAAACATCATAGTCCACGGGGACTCCTGTCTGATCTTGTCTGTCAACCTGTCCATCACCATTGCAAATAAGAAAGGGCTCAGAGCTGTTCCTTGATGTAATCCCACCTCCTATTAATTCATATGGGAAAAAAATCCTTGTCAGTGGTGGTCTTACTCCTCTCTGCATGTATATTGTTGAATTCTATCCCTCTCCTTTATGTCACAGACAGATTATAATGCAGACAATTTACCAAAAAAAAAAGGATTGACACCATATATAAGTCAATTAATACAGATTAATGATAACATGGATATATGATAACAGCAATCTAATCCACCACAATGCCACCAGGTGACTAGTTACCTCTGAAGCTAGCCGTACATCAGCTATACCTTAACAAGGGTTAGAAGTTTGATAAAATAAATGAACACAGTAATTAGGACTGTCCATAGAGATTCATGTGATATGACAGAAATAAATAGGATATAGTAGTGTGCAGCTAAATTAATAACAGATAACGTCTTACCACAAACAGAGAGGGCAGTAAGGGAAAGAAAGGGTGAATGCCATCACGGAAGCATCAAATAGAGAAAACTGTAAAGCATTTATGACAAGAAGTGTCACTGTTAGAAGAGTATAGAAGAGGGAACAGATCAACAAAAATACTGAAAGATAGATGTGATAAAAGCAATGTGCAGCATCAGAACAGATATGGATCTATTGTGCAAATAAACTAAAATATCAGCATAATCAGAAAACTAAGAAGATACGCAGATAAATATAAACTACAAAATACACAATTTATTGATAACCCGAAAAAGTTTTATAGAGAATTGGGAAACAAGTAAAATGAATTGAAACACCACCACAAGAAGAAGAAATAGATACATTTTGGAGAAAATTCTATGAAGATCCTGTGGAACATAACACAGATGCTGAATGGATAAAAGTAAAAGAAAGAATAAGAAGTTCAAATGTACAGGATATGAACTAGGATGAAGTAACAGCCAGAGAGACTGAAAAATAAGTTAAGAAAAGCTCCTAAATGGAAAACTCCAGACCCAGATGTACCTAACATTTGATTAAAAGTATTAACATCTTTACATGAAGATTTAGTCATGAGTAAGAACTATTTATATGAGCACCCCGAACAAACACCAGCCTGGTTAACAACAGGAAAAATAATACTCCTACTTAAGAGTGAACCTTCAAGATATCCTAAAAACTATGGAATTATAGCTTGCTTTCCAATGACATATAAACTACATACTGGAATTGATGCCGACAAGTTTATAGTCATTTAGAAGAAAACTCAATCATGGCAATAGAACAAAAGGGTAATAAAAGAATGTCATATGGAACAAAGGATAATTTGCTGTTAAATAAAATCATAGTGGAGAGCTGTAAAAAGGGGAAGAATCTATTAGCCTACTAACCTCCTATGAACATATCACCCAGTACACATCTGTTATGTATTTCCTTAAGCATGTGCACGCACACACACACACACACACACACACACACACACACACACACACACACACACACACACATACAGACACAGACACACACACACACACACACACACACACACACACACACACACACACACACACATACAGACACAGACACACACACACACACACACACACACACACACACACACACACACACACACACACACACACACACGCACACACACACACACACACACACACACACATACAAACACACATAGGTTCATAGGATGATACTAGACCATAAGCCCAGAGGCCCTTATAAGCCTAGTTAAGAATTTTGCCCATGTTACAAAGTCAGCAGCTGTTTCCCCTGTCCAACATGGACACAGGTGGGATCCCAGGGGTGTATTTTCTGTTTCCCATCCAGTTGTACAGATTCCTCTTAAAGAGGGCTAGAGAGATCCCCTGCAAAACATGGACAGGGAGTTTATTCCACAGATGGGGGAGTCTTTGAGACACAAATCTATCCTGCCAACAGGTTCTATTAATGTGCCAGACCAGGTTGAGGCCTTGTGTCCGGGTTGCATGAGTGGAGGTTGACTTACGGATATGCAGCATCTCCATCAAGGCTGGGTCTGAGATGGCCTTGTATGGCAGACACAGGTTACCTCTGAGCAACCTGTATGAGACTGAGTAGAGGGACAGGGCTTTTAGCCTATCGGTATTGGATAGGTATTTGAGACCCCGGATTTTCCTGGTCAGGAACCTCTGTGGTCTCTCCAGCTGCTGCATGTGCTTGGCAAGGTACATGCCAAAGGGGGAAATGTACTCGATAATGGGTTTGATAAGGGAGGAGTAGAGGGGTGTTATGACCTCCTTGTTCCTGGATGAAATACCCTTACTTATGAGGTGGGCCATGTCGAAAGCATTCTGCACAACGGAGGCAATGTGGTAGTTAAAAGTCAGGTTGCTATCAACCTGGGTGACCAAGTCCCTCACAACTGATTGCATGCTTAGTATGTTCTTTTTTAACATGATACTTAGTGGGAATGCCATTTTCCCCAAAGTGGATAATGATGAATTTCTTGGCATTCAGTTTTAGGCCATGTTTCTGGCACCAGTCGTTAGGTTGGGTAAGGCCCTCTTGGGAGATGTTCGCTTGCAGTCATCTGTGAACTTGGTCATCCACAGCCACTGAGAAAAGTATATCCCGAACAGTAGAGGCCCCAAGACCAATCCCTAGGGTACACCGCTCGTTACAGGTCTACTGTTAGACGTGGCTTCCCCTATTGTGACTGAGTGGGTTCTATCAGTGAGCCAGTTAGCTATCCATCTGGTAACATACGGGTTGATGCCTGACAGGGAGAGTTTCTCTATTATGCCCAAGTGGGGAATTGTGTTGAAGGCTTTGGCTAGGGCACTATCTTCCCCTCATCCATGGCTTTGGTGACTGTTTCAAAGAAGTCATCCAAGTTTAACAGGCATGATCTCCCTTTGACAAAACCAACTGTGTGGGGTCAAGTGTTTGGAGGTTGCCAATGTCCTTGTTTATAAGTTCCATGATAATGTGTTCTTGGCCTTGCAGATCAGGCTAGTTTTTCTGATGGGCCTATAAATGCTTGGGTCAGTGGATGTTCCAACTTTGTGTAGAGGGATGACAGTGGCTGTTCTCCATTCAGCTCGGGCGAAGACAGTGTTCAGGATTTGGTTGACTAGGGTGCCTAATGGAGCTGAGAGCTCATGCCTGAGTTCATTTAGGATACAGCCAAGGATGTTGTCGAGTCCCATGGAGACTGTACTTTTTGCCTTTGAGAAGGCATTAAAGACATGCTCCCTGGTGATGAGGGGAGGGGGGCAGTTGCTGTGGATGTCCTGGTTTACTGATGGGGGGACAGGGGGGTAGGGGAGTGAACACACACGCACTAAATGGTGAGTTCAAAGTGATGTCGCTTAAAATTCAGCTCATTGTATGCAAACCTCACGAGGCTACAGTACTGTTTAGCTTAGCAAAGGTGGGGTCTTAAGGTAGTAAATAACACATTTATTGGAAGTCCAGAACAACCACTCAACCAGTAGCCAAAGACCGGACTCAGTAGTTCCAATGTAACAAAGGTTTTATTCCACACACGAGTAAAAAATCAATAAAAAACACAGTCAAGCGCTTTCATCATCCAAGACTTCTTCTTCTGATTGTGTTTTATATAGATTTTTTACTCGTGTGTGGAATAAAATCTTTGTTACACTGGAACTACTGAGTCCATCTTTGGCTACTGGTTGAGTGGTTGTTTTGGACGTTATTGGTGCTTTTTACCACTCTTTACACCATTTGCTGTTCCTGACATTTGCTGGAAGCTAACAAAGCAAGTATCTGTCAGTGGGTGCCAAGGAAAGGCAGTGATCCCTATAATGTAGTATGAGCAAAAACAGCATCTCCATAACCTGTTCTCTTTTCTCAGTCACAGTACCTCCCTACATTCCAAATTTCTTTACCACATACCCGTAACAATGCACATCATCATTACCCCTTTCGCCCATTTTTCTACATGGGGTCAGAGTGTCGTGTGAACTATCACAACCTCTTTTGATTCAATACCAGTGCCCTACCTTCTTTGAGAATCATGCCTTAGTGTTGCAAGTCTTTGCTTACATAATCCATCCCTCTCTTTGCTAGATGTCCTCATTTCCTCTTCCCTGTTTCTCCCAAAATCTCTTTACCAAATTGACTTCTGTTTTCCTGCACGTGTCTGAAAGAGTGTAATCTGCTTGTTTTGACCTTCTTTGCAATTGAAGCTACTTTGTCTTCTGCAGTGATGTCATCATTTTCTTCATGTGTCTCACAGTGGGCATCCAACTATCACCTAAGTCACGTCATCTCCATTACTTCCACCTTCCGCAACTGCCCAGCCTTCACTGCCAAGGATTCTGTACCATAAAGAACTGCTGGTCATAACAACAACAACAACAACAATGTGGGTTTGGACACCTTACTTCTGAGCTTCTTTGACATTATTCTGTCACATACTACCCCCTCACACTCTGTGCCATTTGGTTGCAGCCCCCTCTGATTCTAGCTGTGACCTCCCCATTCAGACTTGCCTTGTCCTCAACCACCCATCCTAGATACTTGAAACTATCCTGTTCTGCCATCTTCCCTTCAGTCTCATTTTTCTGCTTCTTCTGATTTCTCCATTTGCTGCTACGATAACTGTCTTGCCTGTACTCAATTTCATTCGATTTGACTTCAGTTTTGTATTCATACCCCATTCATTTGCTGAAATTCTTGTTCACAGTCTGCTTGCAATGTCACATCATCTGCGTACATCAGCTTTGTTGACCTATCCCATCAAACTAGTTTGCTAATATAGTCCATCTCCAGTCTAAACAGGGAGCTTAGAGCTGAGCATTGATGCACAACCCAACCCCATTGGGAACTCCTCTGCAAGTCTGAATACTGTTAGTACTTGTGCCATTGAGTCCCTGTACATAGTCTGCACTATTTCTATCACTGTTTCTGGGACTTCAGAACATTTCAGGACTGCCCAAATCTGCTTTGTCATGCACTTTCTCCAAGTCTGGGAATGCTCATTTGGACTCCTTCCTCATCTTTAGCTTCTTCTCCGCTATCTGTCTCGCTGCCAACATTGGATTGACCATGCTACTCCCTGATCTGAATCCGGACTGCTCATCTCCTGTCTTACTTTCTGTTTACTTGTCTATCAGTCATCGTTTCCTGCACTTTCTTGAAGTGTGACAGGAGTTTGCTACCTCTCTACTGCCTGCAGTTGTGAATATGTAAGGTAATGAGAAAAAAGCCAACAGCATCAGAGAACTTGATGTGAGATGATATAACAAGTGACAGGGTAGCAAAATTAAAATCTCTTGCATTACCATACATGCTGCAGTTATATCCACAGTAATCTATGAATAACAGCAAACTGGTTGTGCAACATAAAAATTGCACAAACACAAGAAATCAATCAACATCTCAGTCTTCCACTACATAGGCTGATTGTCTGTGACTGCAGGTTGTCTGTATCATGAAACCAAGTGTTTGATAAACTTTGAGACACTAAGTGTTCTCATCATGGACCACTGTGACAAGTCTACCTAACTAGGCTAATGGGGACTAATGTCACTAAGAACCCAACTGTAGAGCATATGTGCAGAAATCCTTATCAGGAAGTCACAGTTAAACACTCACATTCCTGGACCTTTAACCTCAAACAAGACTGGACTAGTCTAAAAGTACATAAAGTACAAACGTATACACACATGTACAAACAAATATTCAGCCAAATCCATCCCATCAAGAAACTGACCAACTATAATTTATTCAGCTAAAACAGAATTGAAATAAAAATAAATCAAAAGTGGTGGATGATCCGATCCACGGATCCAAGAGTAAGTAATCACCCACACACCCACATCAAAGTTAAAATAGGGAACCTTTGAAGTAAATAAAAATGTTACAACCCATTACTGTGTGGTAAAAAATATACAGCAGAAGTACATAAAAT
>NW_025056713.1:0-6904 GCF_019279795.1 Protopterus annectens | reverse complement strand
CCCCCTTTTGGGGAAGCGGGGGGGGGGGGGAGTACCCGGCATATTATAATTGCAGTAAGACTTCAATTAACCCTTTAATAGTGCTTATTAAACCTAGCAAAAACAAAGGGCTCGGGCCCCCAAACAAGGAATACAAAGAATGATAACCCCATTATTTGTTTACAAGAAATACAATTATTCACTTTTTCTGACATCCAAAAAACTGGGGAAAAAAACAAAATTTTCCCCCAAGTACTTAGCCAATTTTATTGGGTCTGAAACTAACGAAAATTTCAAACGCCAAGGCACTTAAGCTTTCTGCATGGGACCATCCCAAAAGACTGAGGATAGGGGGTCATGCCTTTGACCCCTGATGTCTTCTAACCCTTTTGACCAATATTTTGGGTAACCGAGGACAGGGACACCCATATGTAAGGACTGCAGAATTAATGAAGAACAAAATAAACTACAGTTTTTTAAACTGGTTTGTTTAACAGAAAAAAAAAATATATTACTGCAAGTCCCTTAACCAGTTTCTAATGCATGAAAACAAGTCACTCAAAAAATGAGCATAAATTGAATTCTGGCTCTGTGATTAAAGTGAGGAAACTCTCTGGGCTAAGAGTTAAATATCAAAAAAAAACTGCAATCTTACTGCAGAAAACACAAACACTTTTCATAACAGAAAAAAAAAACAGTATTTTTAAAAACGCAAGTTTGCACTTAGCAGAAAAATAAAATACAGTACTGCAAGTTTGTACTTAACTTCAGCTTCTAATGCAAGTGATTCTAGCCAAAGTCACTCATAAATTAAGCAAAAATTGAATTCTTACAGGTAACGGGTTTCCTTGTATTTCTGGCTCTCTAACACTAGACATAGTTTTTAAAACATACTTATCTTTGATTTTCCTTGTTTTTGGGTTTAAAACCCCTGCTTAGATTCCCCCCTTGTTTTTGGCATGCTCTGCACTTCTTAAATTACCCCCCAACCCAAAAAATCCAGCTGAACCACCCCTTTCTAAGTTAAATACATATCCTTTTTCTTCTATCTGAACCAATCATTACTGTACTGCTTACATATTCCAGCTTATCCTCCCAGTTTAATATCCTACCAAAAGATCCTTATAAACCAGTAACAAACCTATAAATATGTTACCATCCAAAGCAATGTCACTTTCTCTGCACCCCTCTTGTTAACTCCAAATTTTCCCCTATTATAAAAATTTACCTAATTTTATCACCCAAAATCTAAAAAACCAGATGTATAACATGACAGGCTACCCACTGGTTACTACTTTAAATAACTCCCTTTAAACCAAACACTATCAGCCTATTAAAAGAGAAAATCTAAATCTAAACACTGTCAAAAACTTATAACCAAAAACCTGGTTATAGAAACTACAGGTTATAACCAATGGATGGAGATATTCAAAACCCTGGGCCCCCTTTTCATAGTGCAACTTCATTTTCAAAAAAATGAATGACTATCTATTAACAAGAATTTCCCGGTCTGCCATCTAAATATTTAGCATAAATAAAAAGAACCTAATCTACACACCCCCTACAAGTCCATTCCCCGATATTTTATGTCTAACTGAAACCTGGCTGAAACCATCAACTCCAGATAATGAAATTTACCACCTGGGTATAATATACTTAGACTTGATCATTCTACTAGGGAAGTAGCTGTACTCTTCAAATCTACACTAAATGTTACCACAGTATTCAACCACCCCAGGTTAATAAAAGAAATAATTTACCAAGTTTCAAATTAACAAAACAAATGTATGAATATAGTCTTTTTGTACATTCCACCAGGAATAATACTAATACCCCCGAAGACATCCTCCATTGGTTAGCTTTGCTACCCACAAGAAACCATTGTACTTGGAGACCTTAACATTGATTGGAATACTTGTTTTTAATCTCCCACCCCCCAATGTAAACCTGTATGGATTCACACAGATCATATCCAACCAGGATAGGGAAACATAACCAAAAGGATAGTATACCTGACTGGATACTAATCAATAGCCAACCCCAAATGTTTACATCCATCCCCATGACCTCAGTGATCACTTTCACCTTTATCTGCAAGCACATATCAAACAACTCCCATCAGCTGATGAAAGAACAATAAGAAAAAAAAATGCTTTAATCCTAGTAAGTTCCAGGATGAACTTAAGATATACAACTGTTCTGCCCTAAAACACTTGTACACAAAGCTGTTGCCTACTTTAAAAATAAATTCTCACCTTTGTTTTTCATGTATTTTTTCTACTGGGTAAAGAAAAACCTGATCTTTTAAAGAAACCAAATCAAAATCATAGTCAAACAAAGCATTGGCAACATGGGGGCTCAAAAGCCCCTCTAAATGAAACCAAATTTAGACAACTAAGAAATGAGACTAAACGATACATTCTATTAGATAAAAAAACTACTACTTCCATCTCTAACAAGGAAACCAAAATAACCCCCAAATATTCTGGGCAGGGAAAAATAAATTACTGCACCTAGGTCAAACCACCACTCCACCTCAGCCTCTACTAATAAACTACCAGTGGATATTGCTAACAACTTTAATAATTTCTTTACTGAAACTATTCAAGCCCTCGCTAGTCAATTGCCCTTTAACTCCTCTAACCCACTGGACAACACCCCAGTACCCAGCCCACCTTAGCTTCCAACCAGTCTCTACATCTTTCATTCACTGTTCAAAAATTAAAACCTACTACCCTAGCTACTGACCTTCTCCTGCTTAATATTTTCATGCTGCTGATACCATAGCATACCCTTTTCCATTCTAATTAACGGTTCATATCAAAACCACTCTTCTCAATATGTGGAAAATATCTCATGTCATACCCCTCCATAAAGGTGGCAACTCTACTGAATTATCTAATTACATACCCATAGCCATAGCCATCCTGTCACCTTTGGCAAAAACTATGGAAAAAAGTGTCCAAACAACTTCTGTACTTTCTAACCCAAAACAACCTTCTGGCTAACCCCAGCATGACATCAGACCAAATCATAGTCCTAGGAGAGCGCTCCTCACCGTCCCAAATTCAATAAAATATAACAGGAACAACAACAAGCTATCCTCCTTTTCTTGCACCTGTCCCGGATATGGTTAACCACCATTTTTTTAAAATGGCAACAATGTTTTTAACACTTCCATTTAACCATTACAAAGCAACAATCTTTTTAGCAATCACCCCTCCCAATACTCTTTCTTTCCACCTGTCAATTTGACAACGTTTCTTATGGCACCTCCCAAAAAACCCCAAAACCTACTTTTTCCTATAAAATGACCCGGGTTTTTAAATTCCCCCCCTTTTACTTTTTCCTTAAACCTAATGTATTACTACTTGATCTGTACTGGACCTAAAAAAAGCTGTAAAAATAACCTTTAATTACTATATGAATGACCCTCCTTCTGATTTTTTCCAACAAAGCTCCCACTTTTCTCCCCCCCAAAGATCCATGGGTTTTAAAATTAAAAAAATAAAAAAATTAATAATTCACCAGATGCCCATACAAAACTCCTAGGATTTATTGTAGATAATCTTAAGTTAAATGTGCACATCAACAAAACTATCAAAATCATTAACAGAACAATGGGCTCACTTTTAGGCTAAAGCTATTCCTTACCCCACCTGCTTGGACTGCCATTGCCCACTCCCATGTACTATCTACTCTCTTCTATGCTTCCTCTTTACTTGCCAACCTAAATAAAACTGATCTTAAACTCTCAAGCTGCTATAATAACATTGCTAGATTTGCCACTGGTCTCCCTTACAGAACACATCATTATAAAAATCTAACATAACTCGGAAGGCTAGAGCTACCCAGGCAGATTCAGTATAATCAACTTATTGTGGCTCACAAAGCACTCAACCAACATCCAACTTCACTCCAACTCCAGATCACTCTGCTCATCTAATAAACTGGTAGTGCAAACCATCAAATCCAATAATACAGCAGGTGACTCCCTGTTCGCCAACTCTGTTGGCAAAATTTGGAACTCACTTCCTGCTAACTTTACCCTAGATACCCCCCTATCTCCTTTCAAAAATCCAATGGGTATTTCAAGTCTCACTGGATAGTCCTGCTCCAAGCCAGACAAAATGTTATTCATATTAGGGTACTTATACTGTGTTTGTAAATGGAACCCTAATAACTTGTTATTTGTTAAGCCAGATCAGAAGTTTGTTAGACTGTATACATTTAACTGTGACTGTAAAGTGTGTTTTGTTTGTACAATGTTATTATGACTCTTGTTTTATCTGTAAATTGTGTTAAATGTGTATGTTACATCCTTTGGGAGCTTTTCTTCCCAGGCCTCCGCTGAAAATGGACATGTATCCAGTCGGACTATCCTGGTCAACAAATGTAAAATAAATAAATAAATAAAAAAAATTCTCAGCTCTGTGGCTAGCACCTAAAGTAATATAATCACAATCCATTCAGTGGAATGATAGGATCGAAAATTACTAGTCTATTTAGGCCTTTATAAGCCTAAAAAAATTAGCCCATGTGCCCCCAAGTCTGCACCTGATGGTCCTGTCTAGCAGGGACACACGTGGAATCCCAGGGGGGTAATTTTCTATTTCCCCTTCCAGTCATCCATGTTCCCCCTTTTAAAAAGGGATACTAGAGTCCTCTGCTTGACATGAGGAGGGGGTCTATTCCACAGATGAGGGAGTTTTGGGAAAACAAATCTGTCCCCGCAAGTCTTATTGATGTTGCAGACCATGCTGAGGTTTTGCATGCTGGTCACATGAGTGGAATTTGGCTGTGGATATGCAGCTTTTATCAAGGTGGAGTCCAGATTGCTCTGTATGCTAGACACAGACCACCTCTGAGGAGTCTGTATGTGATGGAGAAGAGGGGCAGGGCTTTTAGCTTATCCCTGTAGGATAAATTTTTAAGCCCTGTATTCTTTGGTCAGGGACCTCTGTGGTCTCTCCAGCTGCTGCAGGACTTCATGAGTTAATTCACAGGGCATTCACTCCGTGATGGGGCCCGATAAGGGGGGAATACAAAATTATGAATTCCTTATTCCTGAAAGAAATACCCTTACTAATGAGGTCAGCCATGTAGAAAGCTCTCTGTACAATGGAGGCAACATTGTGTTCAAAAGTTAGATTGCTGTCAATTTGGATGCCCAGGTCCTTCACAATTGCTTCAGTGCTTAGGAAGTTATTACTGTGAAAATTTGTGGAGATGTCACGCATTTCAAGACCATAAAACGTTTACATGACTACAACAGAAAAGCATTGTTAGTTAACATAACAATGTACATTTTGCTTTTATGTTTCAGGCCATGTTGAGATGTCACTTTCTGTAACCTTAACCCACCTCATACATAGTTCTTGGTTCTTGCAGGTGAAGAATCCTCGGTGGTACAGCGGTAGTGTTGTTGCCTCACAGCAAGAGGTTCTCCTGTTTGATTTTCGGCTGGAGTGCCTTCTGTGTGGAGTCTGCATGTTCTCCCAGCAGTCGAGTGGCCTCTGAAAGACATGGGTGTCCCGCTGAAGGTTGGGTGTCAGGCTAGCAACTTTGCACCCCTATGTATTGTATACATGTCTGATAGTGGGGGAGCTGAATAGTAGCATTATTAACTAATGGTATATGTATTTTATACAAGTCTGATAGTGGGGAAGCTGAATAGTAGCATTATTAACTAATGGTATATGTATTTTATACAAGTCTGATAGTGGGGGAGCTGAATAGTAGCATTATTAACTAATGGTATATGTATTTTATACAGGTCTGATAGTGGGGAAGCTGAACAGTATTAACTAATGGGCCCTTATGTATTTTATACAAAGTCTGATAATTAGGAAGCTGAATAAGTAGCATTATTAACTAATGATGTATGCTATACAGGTCTGATAGTCATGGGGAGGCTGACTGGCCCAGCATTATTAACTATTGGTATATGTGTTTATACAAGTCTGATAATTGGGAGCTGAATAGTAGCATTGTTAACTAATAATTTATATGTATTTTATACAGAATCTGATAGTGGGGGAGCTGAATAGCATTATTAACTAATAGTATATGTATTTTATACAGAGTCTGATAGTGGGGAAGCCAGACTAAGCCCAGCATTATTAACTAATGGTATATGTATTTTATACAAGTCTGATAGTGGGGGAGCTGAATAGTAGCATTATTAACTAATGGTATATGTATTTTATACAAGTCTGATAGTGGGTGAGCTGAATAGTAGCATTATTAACTAATGGTATATGTATTTTATACAGGTCTGATAGTGGGGGAGCTGAATAGTAGCATTATTAACTAATGGTATATGTATTTTATACAGGTCTGATAGTGGGGAAGCTGAATAGTAGCATTATTAACTAATGGTATATGTATTTTATACAAGTCTGATAGTGGGGAAGCTGAATAGTAGCATTATTAACTAATGGTATATGTATTTTATACAAGTCTGATAGTGGGGGAGCTGAATAGTAGCATTATTAACTAATGGTATATGTATTTTATACAAGTCTGATAGTGGGGAAGCTGAATAGTAGCATTATTAACTAATGGTATATGTATTTTATACAAGTATGATAGTGGGGAAGAAGAAATGAAGAGTGAAACAGGAAGTTGCAGGACAGCAGGAGATTCAGTGATGATGGATTCTGATAGCTGGAGGAGTGTAAAAAAGGTGACAAGTATTTTCTATACAAGAAGAGAAGTAGGTTGCCCTGGTATTTTCTGTGGAATGTAGAGAATACAGCGGCATTAAAGGCTAGAGTATGAATAAATAGTCAAAATAGGAAGATATGAGAGTTTAATTGGGAAAAGAAAAAGATACAAGGCAAAATAGGTGCTATTTGGGAGGGTTGTGCTTATATATGGATTTGGTGCAAAGCAGTATGGGAGGGGTAAAGATAGTTGGTAT
>NW_025056712.1:0-8001 GCF_019279795.1 Protopterus annectens | reverse complement strand
TAAGCTTGTGCAAGTAGGTTTTGCAGATAACTAAAAAATTTATTTTTGAGTTTTAACTGTACCTTCAATTGGGGATGCAGAAACTGATTTATTTGAGATTTTCTTTGCAAAAGAAGACAAAATATGCATACCTCAAGATTAATGAGCTGACACAGCCGCAGCCACACAGGGACAATTATTTTTTTCATCATCACTCTGTTTCGCTTTTATTGTCTCTCTGGGTGCTTTTTGTTCCTCAGTTTGGACTGTCGTGTCACATATTTACCAAATTCTAATTTTTTTTCTCAGCTATCTCAATTTTTTTTAAACAAGAAACAACTTTATTAAATTATTGTGTATGACATAGATAATCATAGATTTATATAAATGAAAACAAACCGTATTGACATTATTTTAGTTGCAAACATTTTACATCACTTATAATCGATCCAGTCATTGTCAAACATTACATAGCTCATTCAAATCCTGCCTTCATTTAAACCTTGTTCCTCTTCCGCATGTATTGTTCCCACAATTCCCATTTTCTTCTATGTAATTTGTTCCTACAATTTCCTAAAGACCACAATTCCAGTTGTTTTATCCCTGTTACTATAGTCACTACTTCTAGCACAGTTGGTTTAGACTTTGATTTCATTTTATATTAATTTTTTTTTTTGGTAGCCGCCATAATTAGACTCTGCAAGGCCTTACTATGTCTAGTCAATTCCGATTCTGTATCATAGCTCAGAAAAAATAATTTCCTTAATTACCCCAGTTTTTTCACCCAGTATCCCTGCCAGAGTAGTCTGTAGGGAATCTTTAAAATCTGCCAACTGATCAAGTGCAGCTTACAGTAATGGTTGAAATAACTTTATAGTAAACATATCTAAAGCTAAGTAGTAGCTGAGGAAAGAGAAGTTTCTGGCATCCCTAATAATGCAGCTTAACATAGCACACAGTATTCCTGGGCAATACTAAAATAATATAACCATTTCCTCTCCTCTTAATTAACTGGATCAAATTCATAGTCCAATAATTCTGGTCTCCTGATACAACTAGGTGAGCAGGAACAAAGAGGAGGAGCTTTATTAATCAAAAATATAAACAATTACCAAGCTTTAATTTAATTTTTTTTTTTACTATTTATTTGTTAACCAGGAAAATGAACCTGTTGTTAGAACCTTCCTAGCCATTGCTTGTTCTTCAAAGGAAAGGGAAATATAAACCATATGGTTAGTTTGTAGAGTACCTGATCAACCAGCATGTTTTGGGGAAGTGGGAGAAAATCTGAGTACTCAGATACCTGCCCCAGGATTCAAAAAATTTCTTACACCAGTGCTAATTGGTCAATTCTGAAGTGACTATTAGCTTGATGGAGAGAAGCTATGATTTAGAGACAAGGTAAAGCTGCTATGAGGAACACCTCATTAGCGCCTAATTATTACACTGTCAGGTATGTGTACTATCTTCTAGCTGACACATCACAGATGTCCAGGTAACTCCTAACACACATTCACATACAGATACCCAAGCATATGCATCCATGTTTCCTGACTCACATGCACACACACACACACACACACACACTCACACACACACATATATATATATATATATATATATATATATATATATATATATATATATATATATATATTTATATATATATATATATATATATATATATATATATATATATATACACATTCAGATCCACCCACTAACAAGATGCTTCACACTTACTCACACTTAAAGAAATGCATATACACCCACACAAACATACATACATACTCTAACACACACATGTGAGTACTTGCACACTCTTAAACAAATGACTTCCATATATGTTTCTCCTGCAGGGCAGCCTCCCCAATGTACTCACATCAAACACATATCCACGCAGACTCATTGATAATCCTACAGACACACTCACAAACCTAAACATGCGTACGTACATACACACACACACATACACACACATGCGCACGCATAGACACACACACACACACACACACACACACACACACACACACACACACACACACACACACACACACACACACACATACACACTAACACATGGCTCTGCTATGCCTACCTGTATTCACAGTGCAAGCCCTGACCATTCCCATGGGATGAATGGGTGTATACCATCTAGTCACAAAACACACACACACACACACACACACACACACACACACACACACACACACACACACTAACACATGGCTCTGCTATGCCTACCTGTATTCCCATGAGGTGAATGGCTTTATACCATCTAGTCACAAAAAAAAAAAAAAATATATATATATATATATATATATATATATATATATATATATATATATGGGTCTACTTCATTTGTTCTTCGACTGACCGACACCCATTTGCCCGAGACCATTTGACCAAAATTTCATTTAACCAACACTTCATTTGACCGACAAGTATTATTGGCAAGAAAATGGGATATGCCCTCTTCCCCACTGTAGTGAGACCCTGGACTTAGAATATGTGGTAAGGGGGTGTGGGGGGCTAAGCCCCCCCACTTACTTTTGTTTTACTAAGCAATATTAAAGCAAAACTAAACAATATAATATGAAATTAAGTGGGGGGCTTCGCCTCCCACTCCAATTGTGGGGCTGTGCCTAACACCCCAACTATATATTCTAACTCCAGGGTCGCACTACAGTGGGGAAGGGGGCATATCCCATTTTCTTGCCAATAATAATTGTCGGTCAAATGAAGTGTTGGTCAAATGAAGTGTTTATTCAAATTAAATTTCGGTCATTTGGTCTCGGGTAAACGGGTGTCGGTCAATCGGAAGTTAGGGCAAATGAAGTAGATCTACATATATATATATATATATATATATATATATATATATATATATATATATATATATTCAGCTGCTCTTACTGTAACTGTCTTAGTTGCTGTTCTGCGTGCTATCTGTTCAGTTATTCTTACTCTGCACTTATTACTGCTTGTTAGTAGCCTTCTAATTTAATGCCTTCTGCACTTGTATTTTAGTCATTTGTTAATTTAATTGCATTTAATTAAACCGTATTTGCCGTAATATTGATACACGTGTGCTAGCCTGTACTGCATTTGAATTGTATTTACTACTATTTTAGCTGCTTTTCTGTAAAAAAAAAAAAAATTCCTAGCTTGTTTCCTGCCTTTCCTGTAACTTATCTAGTCCAGATACAGACTTGCTGTATCCAGGACTGTTTGTAAGCTCCTGAGCCCCCCAAGCCTTTCTGTGTTGGAGGGAAGCCTTCTAGCTTATCAGTGGGAGTGGTAAGCACTAGGTAGCCAATCTACCACAGGAGGAGAGGTTTCTGGCACAGAAATTATAGTTTATTGGCCGTTTGGGAAGCTTTTCCATCTCTTTCAACCTTCTGATTCAAAAGCCTGTGTTTGTGCTTGTTTCCTGCCTTTCCTGTTACTAGTCTAGTCCAGGTACAGATTTGCTGTATTCAGGACTCTTTGTAAACTTCTGAGCCCCCCAAAGCCTTTCTGTGTTGGAGGGAAGCCTTCTAGCTTATCAGTGGGAGTGGTAAGCATCAGATAGCCTATCTACCATGGGAAGAGTGTGTTTTGGCCCATAAATTGTAGTTTATTAGCCGTTTAGGCAGTTTTCCATCTCTTTCTCTTTCTTGCTGGGTTAAAAGCCTGCATTTGCGCTTGTTCCCCACCTTTCCTGTAACTAGTCTAGTCCAGGTACAGATTTGCTGTATCCAGGACTCTTTGTAAGCTTCTGAGCCCCCCAAAGCCTTTCTGTGTTGGTGGGAAGCCTTCTAGCTTATCAGTGGGATTGGTAAGCATTAGGTAGCCTATCTACCACAAGAAGAGTGGATCCTGGCCCAGAAATTGTAGCTACTGGCCATTTGGGCAGTTTTTCCCATCTCTTTCAACTTTCTGGTTTAAAAGCCGCACTTGCGCTGTTTCCCACCTTTCCTGTTACTAGCCTAGTCCAGATACAGAGTTGCTGTATCCAGGACTGTTGGTAAACTTCTGAGCCGCACAAGCCTTTCTGTGTTGGAGGGAAGCCTTCTAGCTTATCAGTGGGAGTGGTAAGCACTAGGTAGTCTATCTACCACAAGAGGAGTGGTTCTGGCCCAGAAATTGTAGTTTTTTGGCCGTTTGGGCAGTTTTTTCCATCTCTCTCAACTTTCTGGTTTAAAAGCCCGTGTTTGCACTTGATCCCCACCTTACCCATAACTAGTCTAGTCCAGGTACAGATTTGCTGTATCCAGGACTGTTTGTAAGCTTCTGAGCCCCCCAAGCCTTTGTGTTGGAGTGCAGCCTTCTAGCTTATCAGTGGGAGTGGTAAGTACTAGGTAGCCTGTCTACCACTAGAGGAGTGGTTCTTGGCCCAGAAATTGTAGTTTATTGATCATTCGGGAAGTTGTCCATCGCTTTCAACTTTCTGGTTTAAAAGACCACATCTGTGCTTGTTTCCCATCTTTCCTGTAACTAACCTACTGGAAAGCACTAGAAAGCCTTAAACTGATAGAGTTTCTAGCTTAAAAGAGAGACTTTGGAGTGATTGAGTATCAGTTTTCTGTATTTTCTTGATGTACTTAACTGTTTTCCACCTAAACGCTGATTTTTCCAGCACTTATTGTGATTTAAAAGCTTGTTTTTTTCACATATTGTACTTATTTGACTGCCTGCACTTTTAAAAAGTTGTTTTTTGTTTAAATAAATTGTTTAACTGTTGTAGGCAACACACTAAAGTGCGATAGCCTTTTCTGATCGCTTGTAGTCATTTAAAGCTGTTTTAAGTGTACTTTTTACTATTTTTGCCTTAACTTTTCAAAAAAAAAAAACCCAAAAAAAAGAGTCTTGTTTGCCGCCTTTCTAAGCTAGTATAGTCCAGTTTTCAGGCTAGGGCTGAATTCAGGGCTGTGTTACAAGTGTCTGAGTTGCCCATACCTTACTTGGATAGAGGGAAGTTTCTCTGTTTACCTGTGAGAGAGGGGAACTTTGAGCAGCCATCTGTCCCTGGAGGAGTGGTTCCAGCCCAGAAGTTAGTAGTTTAAAAACCGCGTAACGGTTTTGTGCACGGGCAGCACTGGCTAGCTAAGGTTTAATTATTTCCGGCCCCACTAAGTCTCCTCTTCAGTCTTTCACTTGAAACTAGTCTAACTGTCAACCTAAGCACTCAAAAGCATCCTACAGTCCAGCACTTGCTCAGACCTAATAGCAAGCACTAATATACCCCGACACTTGACTGCCCAGCAGGGCAAGGCTCTTTATCCACCCCTCACCAACCAAGTGAATAAGCAGCTCACCCTAGTATTCAGGCATGACCAAAGGGCAACTTCAGGTGTACTCTCCAGTCCAGCTGGTGAATCTGGGTATCCTGAGGCAATGTTACAACTGCCTCATGTACACAGACAGCCCTCTCCTCCTACCACAAAACACTAACATATGCAAGAGATGCAATTATACAGCCAAACTGGAGGCTAAGGTCCCTCCACCCAAGACTTGTACAGACAGTCATGAGGAGAAGGTTAAGACTTGCACCGCACTTCCAGCCTAACAAAGACCTACTAAACCAGCACTGGCAAAAAATGCACATAAATACACAAAATCATACTTGGAGGCTCTAAATAAAAACCTGCAAAAGCATCAGAGAGCTCCAAAGCAGACACCCAAAAAACCTGCACCTCCCATCACAAACCAGACAACACATAAAACACAAAATCAATGTACCACACAATCACAGCTCTTAAGGCGAAATAACATACTTAACACACTAGTAATAGGTGACTCAGTAGTCAGGCACAAAGACGCCCCACTCACTAGGCTGGACAAGGAGAAGGTTACTGCTAGCTGCTTATAGGGAGCCAGAATCCGCCACATAACACAAGCACTCAGGTCACTCCAGAACAAGTACAAATATGACTCTGTCATTGTTCATGTTGATGTGAATGACCTGAAACGTACCTCCCTGGACTACATGAAAAGAGACATGGAAGAGCTCTCTGATCATGTAGCCCAGGCGGGTATGACCCTGACCCTGAGAAGCATCCTGACCTCACCAAGAATGATACCTCAGTATAAAGAAAAAATGATCAATTTCAACAATTGGCTAAGCTTCTGGTGTCATTCAAAGGGGATCCAGTGTCTGTCAGCCTGAGATGACATGCTCGACAAGCCGCATTGCTTCACAAGATATGGCTTGCACCTGTCTCCCCTTGGCTTTCGAATACTGGCCAAGGCTCTTGCTGCCCCCATAGTTCCTTTTTTAGGCAAGGCTCAAAATTCAAACCCACCACCGTAAACAGCACAAGTAAAAAAATGAGGGTTATGTTACTCAACGCCAGGAGTTTAAATCTCAAAATGCATGCGATCGAAGCACTCCTTAGTATGGAGAATGTCATCTGTGCAGTAACTGAAACCTGGTTCAAGGCTCCAGAGAGCACTCCAGCACTACTGGGCTACAACTTAAACCACACATTATGGCCACAGAACATGGACCGAAACAGAAAAGGAGGAGGTGTATCCATATTCATCAAGGATACCCACACCTCCAGGTTAGTGGTGCAGCATGATGCCTCTGAGATCATCCATGTGCAACTAACATCGGGCAAATCTGCAATGCAAATTGTGGCCTGCTACAGATCACCCTCCATGACCCAGGACCACCACTCTGCCTTTCTGGAGACACTGGAAAACATGAAGGTCCTACCGAACACCCTGATATTGGGCAATTTCAATTACCCTACCATTAACTGGGAAAACTACTTGAGTACAAACTCCCAGGCTCAGCGCTTCCTGGAATTTATCAACTCAAATGCCCTGGATCAGCTGGTAAACTCTCCTACCAGAGGCCACAACATATTGGACCTGGTCATCACCAACATGGGCGACAGGTGTTCGCATGCGGTGGCCAACCCATCACTGGTTAGATCAGACCGTAAACTAATCACCCTGGATGTCCACACCCCACCACCACCCCCAACCAAGGAAACCACAGTGAAAAACTTTTTTAAAGCAAACTTCACCTTACTTAAGGCAGAGGTGGTAAGTTTTACAGCCCCCACGCTAAAGGATAACACTGCCCAAGATGCAGAATCCTTTACAATTGCACTCTATGAGCACCTACAAGGATGCATGGATCGTGCCACCCCTAGCAAAACCAAGACTCACTCCCCTAAGAGAAGGAAACCAGTCTGGTGGACCCCTGCCATAAACAGGTTATACAACAGAAGGAGGAAACTAGTTCAGAAAAAAAGCAAATCCCAAGAAGGAAAGACATTCCTGATCTGTGATAAGGTCCCTCATAAAATCATCCAAGGCTAACTTCAAAAGAAAAATAGCCAAGGATTGAAGAAGATAATAAAAAGCCTTCTTTAGCTATGTCAAGAATCTAAGTGGCAACTCACAGATATGCTCTGAGCTAGTGCAAAATAGCACAAAATATACTGAACCTACTGATATTGCCAACATCCTGGCAGATAGATTCAGTGCAAACTTCACCTCCCTCTCACCTTCAAAAGGGCCCACAACAATACCAGAAAAGTGTAGTGTCCTGGAAATCACAGAAGCACAGGTGAAAACAGCCCTTTCAAAAGCCAAAAACACAGCATCAGTGGGGCCAGGTGGTGTCCCAGGCTGAGTCTTGCATGAACTGCAGAACGAACTAACCCCCCACCTAAACACGCTGTTCAACCTCAACCTCTCCACAGGCTACATGCCCATAGAATGGTGCACAGCAACAGTTATTAAGCTCCACAAAGGAGGGGCCACAACTGACCCTGGTAACTATCGCCCCATAAGCCTGATTAGCCTGGTCTGCAAGGCTATGGAGTGCATCATCATGGAACTCATTAACAAAGACATTGGTAACCTCCAAACACTTGACATGACCCAGTTCGGCTTTGTTAAGGGCAGATCATGTCTACTAAACCTGGTTGACTTCTTCAAAACAGTCACCAAGGCCATAGACGAGGGAAAGGTGGTTCACACAGCCTACCTTGATCTTGGCAAGGTGTTCAACACCATTCC
>NW_025056711.1:0-7240 GCF_019279795.1 Protopterus annectens | reverse complement strand
TCCAAACACCATTATATTTGTGTACTTCAACTACCCAAATATAGAGTGGGAGCATTACACTAGCTCCAACACCCTAGCCTAAAGGTTCCTAGAATTTATAAACTCAAATGCTATGGAACAACTTGTTACCACTCCCACAAGAGGGGAAAACATACTGGACCTGATCATCACCAACATGGGGACTTATGCTCCAGACCAGAAGTGTATCCCTCACTGGTAAGATCAGACCATAAACTAATCTCACTGGATATTCACATCCCGACCCCACCCCCTGCTCAGAAAACCACAGTGAAAAACTTCTAAAGCAAATTTCACATTCCTCAAAACCAGGTGGAATCCTTCAAAGCCCCGGCCTGTGGAAATATGCCCAGAACACAGAATCCTTTATAAACGTATTCTACGAACACCTTCAGGAATGCATGGATCATGCAATCCCAAATAAAACCAAGACCCAATCCTCCAAAGGCAGACGTCCTGTCTGGTGGACCCCAGCCATAAACAAACTATATAATGGAAGGAGGAAGCTACTACATGATAGAGCAAAATCCCAAAAAGGGAAGGCATCTTTGATCAGTATTCGCAAAAAACTACGGGCACTCATAAAATCGCTCTAAATGCTTCCAGGAGAAAAATCGCATGGTGACACTATGATAATCACAATGCTTTCTTTAGTTATGTTAGTAACATGGGTGGGAATTCGCAGATATGCTCATAATTAGTCCAAAATGAGAAAAAATACACCAAACCCACAGACATTGCCAACATGCTAGCTGACAGGTTCAGCGCGAAACTTCTCCCTCCCCACCAAAAGGGCAAATATCTATCCCAGCAGAGGTTGTCCCCTGACATCTCAGATGCCTCCAGGTAAGAGCCAGCCCCTCTCCAAAGCAAAAACACAGTATCAATGGGGACCAGATGGTGTTCCAGGCTGCATCCTACATACAACTCCAAGAAGAGCTAAACCCAAAAACATAAAACCTACTGTTCAATCTTAGCTCTACTACAGGATATGTAACCAAAGAGTGGCATACAGCAACAGTGGTCCTCTCTCCACAAAGGTGGTTACTCAACGGATCCTGGAAACTATCGCCCCATAAGCCTGACTAGCTTGGTCTGGCAAAGCTAAGGACAGGATCATCCATGGACCCTGGCATAAATAAAGACATTGGGGACCTGCTATGACACTGGATCCTACCCAGTTCGCTTTGTTAAGGGCAGATCCTGCCTCTTAAACCTGGTCAATTTCTTGAAATGTCACCAAGGCCATTGACGAGGGAAGGTGGTCCACACAGCTTACCTGGATCTCTAAAGCCTTCTCATACAATACCCCACTCAGGCATTATATAGATAAGCTCACCAGCTTAAATATAAACCCCTATGTCACTCAGATGGGTTGCAAACTGGCTCTGGGTTGACAGAACCCACATGGTTAGAATTGCTGGAGCCATGTCAGACTTCCAAAACCAGTTACAGTGGCATCCCACAAGGCTCATGCCAGTCCTGGGACCTCTCTTGTTCGGTATATATTTCTCGGATGTACAGGCTAACACGGGAAGGACTGTGGCTGACCAGGTTCGCATGAGGTGACTGCAAACTGGTGCACCACATAATCGACTCTCCAGCCGACACAAGCATCCTCCAAAGGGGCCTCATAGAAACAGATTAACTGGTGCCAGAGTTTTCATGGCTCAAGCTAAACGCCAAAAAGTGTATAGTCATCCCCTTTGGCAAAAACAAGTGCCTTCCACAAATTACCACATAAGGTGGTAATCCATTAAGTACAGAAGAAGTAATTAGGGACCTGGGGACCCTAAGTTGATAGCAATCTTCATTTGACAAACTACGCAATAAAGTGGTTAGAAAAACATTTTATATAGCCCACCTAATCATGAAGGGATCTACATCTAGATCAGGGGAGGTCATCGTACTTTTTACTCTCATCCCTCATCAGGCCATTCCATAATTGAGTACAATGCCCTTTGGGATGTACCTTACCAGACACCTGGTATAACTGGAAAGACCCCAAAAGTACCCTCACCAAGAGGATCAAAGGTCTCAAATAGATGCCATATGCTGCCCAGTTAAAGAAACTCCATCTCACTCATATGGCATACCACCTGCTCAGAGGCAATCTGTGCCTGACGAGCAAAAAGCCATGTTCCAACCCAGAATTAATGGACATGCTGCACCTCAGAAAATCCAAATCCCATTGGAGCCATCGCTACCGAGAGACTTGAACCTGAGCACTAAAATAAGCCAGACATGCTGGAGGACAGATCCATAAACCCAGAGGCTCCCTTCACCTAAACAAAATCCCAGTCCTGGTTAGGCAGAGTCCCTCATTGACTCTCTTCAAGAGGAATCTTGATGAGTGGATGGGAGATCATAATACCCCCGGTATCACTTCTGTGTCACTGTTAGACAGAGGCACAGTATACTAACCTCAAAAAGGGCATCGCAAAAATTAATTTAAATGGGTGGTATGCAGTTTCAACACACTTGGCTAGGCTTATAAATGCCCTAGAGCAGATAGCCCAGTATGAACCTATGAACCTATTAACTTAATTATAAATGATATTATGCTATGAAAAGTCATAAACATTAAAATCCTCATTGGTACTATCCTGTGTTCATACTTGGTAAAGAACTTTCAAAACATACAAGGCGAGCTTACTTGCAAGGTCCTGATTGGATCAAGGATAAAGAAAGCATCTTAAAAATCATCCCTTCATCTCTATTTGTATTAACTCTTTCCAAACATTAATGAGTTGGCTTAATTTAAAAGATTACTACCTCCTATTACAACCCATTGCCAAAAACCTGAATTTAGTATTGCCCAACCAAATGTTTGATCTATCATTGTATCCTAAAGTAAAACAATATATGTTCATAATATTATAAAATGTGGAAATAACTCAAAGGAATCAAATCAGAGTCTGTATTAATCTCTCTAAAGACTATCTGCCTATATTTAATCAAGTTACATATTGTATAAGAAATACATTTACTAATAAAAATATCCTTACTAAATCAATTTCTCTCTAGGTTGTGACAACACAGGGCTCTTTATAAACCTTATAACCTAGCAATCAAATACAAATTTCATAATTATCTATTTCCCAAGATTTGGAGCAACTATAAACCTGCTAATCTTAATAAAGACAAGGTCAAAAACTCCATTAATAACATTCTGATATACATCCCTTTCAAAAAATATACATTACACTGTTTATATTTAACACCAACTAAAAAGGCATGTTTCTTACTAAACTACTCTAGTCATTGTAAAGACTGTGAATTGATATCCTACACATTTGGTGGCACTGTAAATATAGGTTCATAGGTAGGTACTAGGCTATTGGACCTAGGGCCTATATAAGCCTAGCCAAATGGTACCCTGGCTTTCGCTACCCAAGAAAATTATTTTCCTGTGCCTCTGTCGAGCAGAGCCACAGAAGTGATCCCCGGGGTGAATTTCCTAACTCCCATCCAATCATCAAGATTTTTTTTGAAGAGTGCTAATGAAGAGCTTTGTTCGATATAGATAGGTAGTTTGTTTCAGAGTATGTGAAGTCTCTGGGACAGGAATCTATCCCTCCAGCATGTTCTTTTTATTGTGGTGACAAGATTTAGGTCCCTAGAGGGTGTAGCTCAGAGGGATTGGGATTTCTTTAAGTGGAGCATATCCAACAGCTCTGGGTTTGACATAGCTTTGTATGTTAGGCAGAGATCACCTCTGAGTAGGCAATATGCGACGGAGTACAGCTGGAGTTTTTTGAGACAGTCTGCATAGGGCATCTGTTTGAGGCTGGTAATCCTCTTTGTGAGGTATTTCTGCAGCCTTTCCAGTTGTTGTAAATGTCTTGTGATGTACATACAAAAAGGGGCATTGTACTCAATAATGGGTCTAATGAGTGATGAGTAGAGGGGAACAATGACCTCTTTTTTCCTGGATGAGAAACCTTTTGTGATGAGGTGTGCCATGTAGAAGGATTTCCTGACTACTGTGGTGATGTGATTATCAAAGGAGAGACTACTGTACACCTGTATCCCAAGGTCTCTTATCACACTTTTGGTGTTAAGTAGACTACCGCCTATGTGGTAGTTCATGGGTACAGAAAAAAAGGGATGACAATGCTCTTTTGGCATTGAGCTTGACCCCATGGCTTTGACACGGGGATCTGTCTCAGTGGGGCCCCTTTTTTCTAGTATGTCCACATCGTTAGGAGTTTTGATTAGCTCCTAGTTTGCAGTCATCGGGAACTTTGTTAGCCAAACCTTCTGTGTTAGCCTGTACTTCAGAGAAGTAGATACCAAACAGGAGGGGAAACCAGGACTGAACCCTGTGGTACTCCACTTGTCACTGGTCTGAAGTTGGTTTGGAGTCTGCTACTTCACAGTGTGGGTTCTGTCATGAGCCAGCTGGAAACCCATCTTGTGACATAGGGATTTATACCTAGTTTAGTGAGTTTATCTATAATTCCAAAATGGGGATGGTGTAAAAAGCCTTGGCTGTGTGAAACCTTACCCCCCTCTATTTTTTGGTGACCGCTTCAAAGAAGTCTATCAGGTTTAGGAGACATGATCTTCCTTTTACAAACCTGAACTGGGTAGGGTCCATAGTTTGAAGATTACCAATGTCATTGTTTTTAAGTTCCATTATGATACATTCCGTAGCCTTGCCGATCAGGCTAATGGGTTAGTAGTTTCCGGGGTCCGTGGTGGCTACCCCTTTGTGGAGTGGGATAACCATTGCTGTGCACCATTCAGTGGGCACAAAGCCTGAGGTGAGACTATGATTGAACATGATACTTAGGTGGGGTGCCAGTTTTTCTGTAGTTCATGTAGAACGCAGCCTGGGGTGTTGTCAGGTCCCATGGATGCTGTGTTCTTGGCTTTGGAGAATGTGGTTTTACCTGTGCACCGTGATTACAGGAACTTTGCATTTTTTTATAGAGATGGCCCTTTAGGGATGAGTGGGGTAAAGTTAGCACTGAACCTATCTGCCAGGATGTTGGCAATATCAGTTGGTTCTGTATATTTAGTGCCATTGTGCTGTACTCAGAGCAGATCTAAATGTTGCCATTGAGATTCTTGACATAGCTATTGAATGCTTTGTGGTTTTCTTTAGAATAAATGGTGATTTTGTTTTTTTAATTTGCTTTGGAGGATTTTATGAGGGATCTCAGCTTCTTACTGAGGCTGACCAGGAGTTCTCCAATCATGGGGTTTTACTCTTTTGCAACAGTTTCTTTCTTCTGTTGTAGAGTTTGTTTATGGCAGTGGACCACCAGATTGGCTTCCTTTTTGGAGGATAGCATCTGGTTCTGTTAGGGATTTTGATCCATGCATTGTAAGTGCTTATAAGTGCATTTGTGTAGGATTCAGCAGTCGTCCCCTATTGTCCATCAGCATGGGGGTTGTGAAGTTTGCCACTTCGTCTTAAGAAGCGAAGTTGGCTTTGGAGAAATTTTTACGGGGGTTTCCCCAATGGGGTGGGGTGGGATGTGGATGTCTAGGGGATTAGCTTGTGGTTATCTGACCAACGAAATTGACCTCTGGTGTGGAACACTGGTTGCCCATGTTGGTAATGACCAGGTCTAGGATATTTCTGCCCCCGGTGGGGTGTGGATAAGTTATCCAAGGGGTTTGGGAAATTTTTGAATTCCAAAAAAAGTTGAGCCCAAAAGTTGGTACATGAGTAGTTTTCCCCCGTTAATGGTGGGGTAGTTAAATCCCCATTATTAGGGTGTTAGGTTGTACTTTAAAATTTTCAGTGTATCAAGGATTGAGGAGGGGGAAACCTGGGGCATGGTGGGGATCTGAGCAAGCTACATTTGGATTGGGGCTTGCCCAGTGTTAGTTGCACTTGGATAATCTCAGATGCATTATGCTGAGCAGCTAGCCTGGAGGTGTGGATATCCTTAATGAATATGGACATGCCTCTGCATTTAGTGTTTCCGTCCAGGTTAGGGGGCCAAAAGATGTGGTATGAGTTATAGTCTGGTAATGCAGGGGTGCTCTCTGTAGCCTTGAACCAGGTCCCTTTCACTGCAGAGATGTCAATGTTCTCCATTTTAAGGAGTGCCTCAAGTGAGTGCATTTTGAGGTTTAGACTTCTAGCATTGAGTAGCATTACCCTCAGATTTTGCTTGCTTGTACCTGTTGCAGTGGTGAATTTGTCATTTGAGTCTTGCCTAAAAAGGCACTATGGGGGTGGAAGAGCCTTCCAGATCCAGAATCCAAGACAGGTGCAGGCCATCTCTAGCAAAGCATCATGGTTTGTCGATCATGTCATCCCAGGCAGACAGATACTGGATCCCCTTAGAATGACACCAGAAGCTTAGCCAATTTTTGAAGTCAATCATTTTGTCGTTGTACTTGGTATCATTCTGGGTGATGGCAGGATGCTACTAGGGTAGGGTCAACTGCTGGGCTCAAAGGGCAGCTCCTCCATGTCTCTTTTCATGTAGTCCAGGGGGGTACATCTCAGGTCATTTCCCCAAAATGGACAATGACAGAGTCATATTTGTACTTGTTGTGGAGTGACTGAGTGCATGCATTATGTGGTGGATCCTGGCACCGACAGGCAGCTGACAGTAACTTTCTCCTTTTTAGCCTGGTGAGTGGAACACAATGTGCCTGACTATAGAGTCCCTATGACTAGAGTGTTGGGTATGTTGTTATGCTTATGGGCTTGGTTTGGCACACTGAGTTTGGGGCTATGTGTCATTTGGGTTGTGTTGGGGGTGGAGGTTTCTTGCAATTCTGCTTTGGAGGTCCATGTTGCTTGGGTAGATTTTTATTGAGAGCCTCCACAAATGTGGTGTGTGTTTTTGTTTCTATGTGTGTTTTGGTGGTGTAGGTTTTGAGGGAATATGTGATGAGTGTGGTGTGGTGCAAGTGTTTACCTTTCCCCTTGACTGTTTAGTCCAGTCTTTGGGTGAAGAGAGCTTTGTTTTCCCGTTTGGCTTTTAAGTGCATCTCTCACAGGTTTTGTTGGGTGGAAAGGGGGAGGGTTGTCTGTGTACATGAGGCAATTGCTGCATTGCCCCAAGATGCCCAGATTCATCAGGTAGACAGGAGAAAACACCAGGGCCCCGATATGCCTGGATAGATGGTCATTTATTAAGTACTAAAACTGCTTTCCACTAGACAAGTGAGGAAAGTTTGATGTAGTAATTTGTAGCTTATTTGTGCTTACAATGAGTTCTGAACAAGTGCTGAGCTCAAAGAAAAA
>NW_025056710.1:0-6716 GCF_019279795.1 Protopterus annectens | reverse complement strand
CACGGACACAGTGAGCTGTACAACCTGCACTGTACAATCTGGGCTGTCAATTATACCCGTAGGCATCACAATGGCAGAACTGTGTACACATACACGACACAGCAAACACAGCTGTAGGGCTCCAACATCCACATGCATTCTGACAGACATGTCCAGTCAACTCACTGGCCCACACACATGATGTTATCCATTGGTGCAGCCGATGCTGGCAAACATATCACCCTGTGCATATGATGAAGCTGTGCCCATCCCTGTCATCCACACCACTGCAGGGTTATGCACAAATATTCTGATGCACAGGGTAAACAGCATAGTGAGAGGTGTATGTAATACCTGTGTATTCATAGTGAGGGATGTGTATGTTGCAGGGGTTTGTGTGCACCCTATGCCTGGCAAACATATCACCCTGTATATGATGAAGCCTGCCATCCCTGTCATCCACACCATCGGTGCAGGGTTATGCACAAATATTCTGATGCACAGGGTGAACAGCATAGTGAGAGGTGTATGTAATACCTGTGTATGCATAGTGAGGGATGTGATTTTGCAGTGGTTGTGTGTGAATACTGAGTTTTTATGTGACATAGGTTGTGTACTGTCGACATGCACCAGTCACACCATGTAGTGCAGGGGCAGCATGCATTGTGATGTGTTCACGGTATGTGTCTCGGTTACATCTGTAGCACCATGTTGGTTGTGATACCCTGGTTCCCTCCTATGGTGTACTTGCATGTGCCTACAGGTAGCAGTGTTTGAAGCCCCCCACTTTAACTGGGGAGTACAGGCACGCTGGCAATATCAGCATGCTACATGTACCTTCATCCTGACTGTTGGACACACAAACATGACACAGATATCCGCACATATACTGCACCTGACATGTGGTCAGTGCCACAGTCTACACTGGACAGAGACGTGACATACATAGCAGGACACATTACAGGTATGGTGACATGGTGCAGGGGTTGTACACAGCGACCTGGCCAATGATGATGTGAGGTGTCACTTGGTAGCTGGAGGCCACACTGTGCAGCAGTAGGACCCTGTAACAGTACGTGAACATGGCCGCAGTCACGGGGTGTACACCACTATAATGCACACCCCATAGTGTGCAGCTGGGGACCCTTGCCTTTGTGGTCATCACCCTCACAGTACTATGCACCCACACAACGTGTTACAGAGAAGGGACATGCACAGGTAGCCAGTATGTCTGGGACCTATGGCATCAACAGGGTTGTGCAATGCATCACCATTACGGGTTAGTCAACACTGCCCGTGATAATTTCCCAGTATATTAGCATACACCTCACACCAAGCACCAGACATACATAAAACACACACATGCTGTGGTGACCACATGTGTATACGGACAGCCGATGTGTGATGCACCTCACCGTGAATGTCATGCTTCCCACACTGACATATGTACAGTTCTCTACAATGGTGTACAGGGGGTTTTAGCAACTGGGACATATTCGCGATATGTGGCATCCCTGGTCACACATTTGACACACATGGCAGTGCTGGGAATGATACACCAGCCATATGATGACACATTTGATGGACATGCAGCGTATTGATTGCATTATGTACCAACGCTTATCTGGCAAATGTGCTGCTATAACACAAAATTGTAGGTGTTACAGGTGCCATATGACATATAGTTGTTAACACCTGACCGCTGTGTATGCATTATGTCAGCACGTCATGCACAAGCGCATGTTGCTCATGGCATGATAGGATGGTGTGTACAACTGTGAGCCACCCCTGCACACATACATCTAGACAGGTGGTTCACTTTTTCACACATCCCTCCATACGTTTGTTTTATGTCACCGTACAGATGTCAATGATGGGTCTGCATGCGCCTGTGAGTAGGTGCAACTATGTTACGGACATGCCACTGCACATGCATGTTTGCTGCATGCACAGTACAGATGTCACATGTGTCTCCTGTTGCCATGTTTGTATGCATTGCTATTGTTGGACATGTGTTTGACATACATAACACATGGACTGCGGTATGATATCATGGGGGTCACAGGGACCAGTACAAGGGGATGTGTCCCGTCAACACTGCTACCCCTGTAGTGTGAGCATTCAACAGACATGGGCCCACATTCAATTCGTGTAGCATTGTTTAAAAGGCCAAAAATGTTTAGGGGGCACCAAGGTACACCCAAAAAGGCCAAATGTTTTGGTGTGGTGTGTGTGGGGGCCAGGGTATCATCCCAAATTTTTCATTGAATGCAAAACCGATTTGTTTTGGTGTCCCGAAACAGCGGTGTCACACCCTGGGGTAGGGCCAGGGTTTGTTTGGGACCTTTTAATTTTCTGGTATCTTGCAAAAATAACAGGGTTGGATTCCTGTTTATGTGTGTACCTGCACCGGGTGAACTGTTCAGCTGTGGTCAGGTCACTGGTTTTGTGCCCGTGCGTGAGGGAAAATACATGGTCTGCTTGACACCATTGCATGAAAGTTGCCCTGCACCAAGTGTGTGGCATGGTACGGTAGATGGCCCGGGTACATTACACTGCGCCTGTTAACTCTTGCATGCAAGAGGGCCCTTTGCAACGCTAAGTGTGTGAGCATGCCCAGTACGCCGTAGATGGCCCACAGTACATTCCACACTGGCCCGGGATTAGCCCGGGTGCATGCAAGTGGCCCTTTGCAACAGCTAAGTGTGTGAGCATGCCCAGTGTGTGTAGATGGACACACGTACATTCCAAACACGGGGTTATAGTGGGCATGGGGCCTTGAACACCTTGTTACCCATGGGGGCCTTTTAGGGACCAGAATTCCAACAATGTCAAGAGGGGGAGGGCCATTAAACACCTGTTGCCTTGGGGGTCCCCGGCACCTGTCATCATGTTGTGTTTGAGTTTTGGGGTGTTGTTGTGCCCCGCATTTGTGTGTGTGTGTGTGTGTGTGTGGGGCACATATGCTTTTAGATGCCCCAACACATATATTCCCTATCGGCATCTTTGCCTTTGTGGATGATGTCACCCACCTAGAAGTATGCCTCTGGGAGTGCTGTGCTCAGTAATCTCAGTAGCGCATTCTGTAACTGCGTAATGCTGTAGTGTGTTAGAGTAGGTAGGTGTGTTCAACCCCCGCCCTTCCAAGTGTGTGTGTGTGTGTGTGTGTGTGTGTGTGTTTTTTTCCAGCTGCCTGGGGACACAGTAATGCTTTTAGATGCCTCACAACACATACATTCCCTATCGGCGTCTTTGCCTTTGCGGATGATGTCACCCACCTAGAAGTATGCCTCTGGGAGTGCTGTGTTCAGTAATCTCGGTAGCGTTCTGTAAATGCGTAATGCTGTAGTGTGTTAGAGTAGGTAGTGTTTCAACTCGGCCCTTCCAAGTGTGTGTGTGTGTGTTTCCAGCTGCCTGGGGACACAGTAATGCTTTTAGATGCCTCACAACACATACATTCCCTATCGGCGTCTTTGCCTTTGGATGATGTCACCCACCTAGCAGTATGCCTCTGGGAGTGCTGTGTTCAGAAATCTGGGAGCGTCTGTAAATGCATCATGCTGTAGTGTGATAGGGTAGTTAGGTGTAAGTTCGATGCCCAGGCGTGCCAGATGTGTGTGTGTGTGTGTGTGTGTGTGTGTGTGTTTTTTTCATCCCGTCCCTGGGGACTCAGGTTATGCTTTTAGACGCTTCACAACACAGATGTATCCTGCTGACGCCTTTGTTTTTTGGATGTTGACACGCACCTAGTAGAATGCCTGTGTGTCTGCTGTGTTTAGTAATCTCGTAGCGTGTTCTGTAAATGCGTCATGCTGTAGTGTGATAGGGTAGTCATGTGTAGGTTCGATTACCAGCCCTGCTACATGTGTGTGTGTGTATGTCTGTATCTCTCTCTATATATATATATATATATATATATATATATATATATATAATCTATTTTCTGCCCATAACTCAGCTCTTGCATGGACAGCTGACTGTTTCATGTATCACATATTTGCATAGGTTTCACATACCAATGGGGTATGTTGCAACTCCCAACATTGTCCATGCAACGTCCATGTTACAGGCGGTGTTACACACCCTCACAGGCGTTTGCTGTATATCTTGGCAGACATCTATCCTTGCTGTACTCTCACTGTACTCGTACATGCCGGAGGCTTCATGTATCATGGCCTAGTTTTGATGTGTGTATGTCTATTTGTGCTGTGTGCATGGCTGTGGGTATGTCCCACTATCATCATTTGTAAAAGTGACAGCCCCTATAGGTTCTTCATGTAGACTGCTGTGGACAGTACTGCATGTCCTACTGCAGCGCATTTCATACCTTCTGCGTTATCTTGCAGTCGATATTGCTGTTTCCTCACACATGTATCTGTTTCTGTTCATACCACTCCACCTCCTAGAGCAAGTTGCTGGACAAGGCCTTATCTGATAGTGGGACACATAGGGGCAGTATTGACATGTTGCTCTTACAAACGTAGATAGTTGACACAATAATAGGTTTTGCATTAGTATGGCTTTTCTGTCGGATTTGGTGTCTTACTCACCTGTTTGTCATGATTTCATGTCTTCAGTTATCATGGAAGTGCCAGAATGTTACTGTTATGTGGAACACACCAAACACATGAGGCAGAACTCTGCACATTCTGCGTAAATCTGTACAGTTGCCGAGTATGTGTCTGTAACAAAATATCAACTTTCTGACACCAATACACACACTGTATGGCGGCATCACAGGCCACATGCCATTACATTTATATTGCAGGATACACCCAGACAGTTGTATTCCTCACACAGGCCAACAGCTGCTTATCCACATTAATTGGTCTATCATGTACCGTATGTGTGCACCGGTATTTGCGCTTTCCGTCAGTGGCAGAGCTCACGTACGTTCTGGGGGACTGGACATTGTTACGGTGACACTGCATGACACCCTGAGAGACACATTACGTTTGTGTCTATTAACCTTCCACTTTGACATTCACAGGGCATACGTTGTCATTCACATTTGTCGGAGTACATGCGTGTGACTTGTACATGTTTTCGCATTTTTCCTGATGTCTTTTTTCTCACCTGTCCACCTAGTGTCACTAGTTCTGTACATGTATTTTGGACAGGTTACCTTCATACCCCTAACCTGTACACATTATGTGTAAATGCCCTGATGTTTGACCTTGTTACATTTGTCATAGTGATGTGCCTTTCTGGTAAATTGCTGGCAAGGCATTACGGACGGGGGTAGATAATAGTGACTGACATTTCCATTACATGATTAGTAACACTCATAACATCCGTATTCATGGGTACGCCAGTATTCTCACAACGTTCTGACTTTGTCTGGGGTATATCTAATATAGTCCCTATTTGTATTTCATGTACTATGCCTTAGTGCAGCTGTGTTATTCTGACAGTTTGCCAGTTATGGGTACCATCTTGGTCACGCATGTCCATCCATGATAATCGCCTACATGACACTGATATAGGGCCCTACATATTGCCAAAATGGTTTCCGCAATATCCAGTGGATGGTTTGCCCCATTATTGAGAATATAGGTGTGTGCTATACCCACATCACTCCCACGGGCGGCCTACAAATCCCTGCCAAACAACACCTAGGCCCATTTCTGCATACCCATGATTCCCATACCTGACAACCCTCTACAGTACCCATTACACATGTTTAATGTGTGCGGTACTGAAGTGTGGAGACACTTATATGCACTCCCCACTCTCCGGATATCAGTTCGTATGTCATACATTCTATCGACACGTGTCATCACCCTTGCACCTGATACTGTTGCATGTACAGCTATTTCATATTTGCTGCGGTCACTTCTTTTGCGCCAATGTCGGTTGACACTACGTAAGATTCAATTTTTAGTCCTGCAATGGACACCTATCTGCATGTTTAAAGTGTAGAACTTGCTGGACTGTCACTTTCTGGCCAATAGTTTGGAATGCTGCGTTGTATTCACCTTTCCTGCATGTCTGTTTGTCTACCCATATTAGATATAACCTCTCCTATTTATGTACATATGTCATATCTACGGGACATAAGTCTGTTGTGTATACATATATACATGTACAATCCTCATTTCATAACTTGCTTTGGTTTACGTCTGTGGATTATGTGTATACACATATATCTATATCCATACCATACCTTTCCACTATACAGATTGTCGCAGAGTGTACAGCTGCTTGCTCCTTTATCTTCGCTGTGTTTTACATAAACCTGTGTCTATCTGGCAATGTCGTGGCATTTCATTTGAGACTTACGGTGGGGATTTCTGGCAAGCAGTTCAGGTTACGACTGCATACCCTTCAGAGAATCCATGCTACTGACACACCCGTTATTCTATCCACTTTCTATGTTTGTTCTGGCACATATCTGGTGTTTGTCCCTATTTGTACCAGTAGTTTGCATGGCTTTGTCCGGTTTCATACTTTACGAGGTTAACAGGTTTGAGCCATGTATAACTAACGTGGGGAAAAAGCATTCATTTACTATGCTGTGAGCGGATCACACACCCGCGCACTTGCATTTCCTTATTGTGGGTTAGCGTGGCATGCATATCCTTATTGTGGGTTACATATGTTTACTAAGTCTTTGTGCTTACGGGCTTTATTACTTGTGACAGTACCAGTAATTATCTGTAACGGTTAACGGACGTTAAACACACGTTCACCTTTACATATTTAACTGTCTGTACAGCACAGACCCCAAAATTCTT
>NW_025056709.1:0-7157 GCF_019279795.1 Protopterus annectens | reverse complement strand
TTAAGATTTCTACATACAAGTATGGAGAATCCTCTCTCCCGGTTTGATGTGCTGCATAGAAAAGACAAACTGATGGCTTGATTCAAAGTAAACTTGGAAACCACTTTAAGCATGAATGAGGGATTTGGTCTTAAACTTTTCTATTTGGAAATCCAGACAAGAGTTCACCCACCATAACAGCTTGCAATGCATAATTCTTACAGATGTCGGACTCGATAAGCACAAACTTAAAAGTCATGAATCATACATAACTCAACCAAATGAGCTGGTTCAAAGGCAGACAACTTTTGTACTGAAAAGTTAGGATACCAAAAAGGTGACACCTGTATCCTGTGTGGCAATCAATGCAAACAGCCTTTCAAGAGCATAGGCAAGGATTAAAACAGAAACAGGTGGATCCATGGCCAGACATGCTGAAATCGCCAAAAGATGAAACTTTATCCAAGAGCAAAATAAGCCAGAAGCTAGTAATTATAATAAGACCAGTGGTACAGAAACAGTACAGTTGTATACACTTGCCATCAATGTAGATTGAGTGCATGCACTGTTGCAGTCATCACATTTGGGTTATCTGCTAGCAGTAGCCCTCAGTCGGCCTGATTATCATTGTTTTGGGTCCTGCATTAGTTGCCGTCTCATCTGTGGCATCACGTAGTCCGGGGTATAAAGCATGCAGCAGACGCCATTACATAAGTTTCTTGCCCTAGATGTCAGGTGCCTCCCTTAATGGGAAGCAATTAAATTATATACACACATTATATATATATATACACACATACACATATATATACATATATATACATATATATATATATATATATATATATATATATATATATATATATTCATATACACAAAAAGCTTTTAAGTATAGTAAAGGAGAAGTCAGGGGGCTGGAGGGAGGGTAACCAGGACTGCAACAGTGAATACACTCAAACATCTACATTTATGTTAAGTGTGCACAACTGTACTATGTTCTTCGTGTTTCACTGTTGCAGTCATCACATTTGGGTAGATTCCCAAAGCTAAGGATGGGAGGAGGAATTTAGATAACATTAGGACCAGCTATGTGGCTCTGCAAGACTGCAGTGGCAAAGCCAGCTCTGGATTTAGAGAAAATTGGCAAATTATAATGCTTGGAGAAAGTACAGAACTCCAGGTAGCAGCTTCTACGATGTCTCTCCCGTAGGGATGACCCGCTGAAAGGCTGTAGAGGTAGATGCAGCCTTGTTTGAATGGGGTCTAATCGCCTGTGGGATAGGTTTTCCATGGTACTTATAGCAGAAATTAATGCAATATCCTATCCATTTAGAAATGATTTGCTTTGAAATAGCCCTCCCCTCTGCCCTTGCAGCAAATGCCACCAGCAGTTGCTCATATTTTCTTTGAGGTTTAGTCTTGTCCAAGTAATATCCAAATTGTCTGTGCAAATCTAAGGAATGCAGTACCCATTCCACCTTTGCTCTGTGGATTACAAAAGAAGGTTGGCAAATGAATGGACTGATTAAGAGCCACACTGTATACCACCTTGGGCATGAAAGAAGGATTAGTCCTGAGGGACACCCTGTCTGCATGAAAGACGACGAAAAGCTCCACTGCCATAAGGGCCTGTAATTCAGACAACCTTCTTGCTGAGGTGATTGCTAAAAAGAAAATTGTTTTCCAAGAAAGAAATTTTAACTCTGCAGTTGCAGCTGGCACAAAAGGAGGAAGAGTGAGTTTTTCCAATACAAAATTAAGGTCCCAGGCTGGAGTTGGGGCTCTACTGGGTGGCCTTAAGTTTTTGGCCCCTCTGAGGAACTGCTTGAGCAGTGGGTGAGAAAAGGCAGAGGCGTGAATTTTGATAAAGGAAAAGGAAAGGCCCTTGTGAAGCATCACCGTTAAGTATTGAAGAATCTGAGGTAAATTGGGCACTGCTGTGACCATCCCTTGAGAGTTTAGTTCCAGGTACAGAATCTTTTCTATTTTTCAGCATAAAATTTTCTACTAATAGTCCTCCTTGCCTCCAAAATGACATCCAACACTTGGCTTTTACTGAGGGATGGTAATGGAGAGATTAGGTAATTAGCCAGGTTCAGGGATTGAAGCTGGGGGTGCATAATCTGGCTTTCCTGCTGAGACAGCAGGGTAGGGGGTCTGAGGAAGGTGCCATGGGGCCAGCTGTGACACTGCCCAAGGAGGTACCAGTGTTGGCATGGCCAGTCTGGTGCAATCAGTATCATCTTTAGTTTGTCCTGTTTTATCTTTAGTAGTACTTTGGAGAGGAGAGGCAGAGGAGTAAAGGCATAAACTGATAGATTTTTCCAGCTGAAGGACAGAGCATCCACTTTCCAAGCTTGTTTGTGGGGAGTCCTTGTGCAGAATTTGTCCAATTGGTAGTTCTGGGGGGAGGCAAACAGGTCTATATCTGGGATCCCCAATTTGTTGAACATGTTGAAAATCTTTGGTTCCAGTTTCCACTCGTGTGGGTCCATGAGATTTATAATGTAGTTAGGTCCTCGCCAGTGCATTTAGCTTTCCTGGCAGGAATTGAGCCTGTAGATGAACTTGGTAGCTCAAGGCTGTGTTCCACAGAGTCATGGCTAGTCTGCAGAGGGATAAGAATGGGTACCCCCCTGTTTATTTATGTACCACAACAGTGGTGTTGTCAGTCTTTACCATTAATTGTCTTGGAAGAATGTGGTCCTTGAAGGCTATTAGAGCATTCTGTACAGCCAAAATTTCTTTTTGATTGACATGCAGGTGCATTTGACTTTGGTTCCATTTGCCCTGAATGCAAATGCACTTCCCTGACAGGTGAGCCCCCCCATGCATAGTCTGATGCATCTGTTAGGGTGGGAGGGGGTAGAGTGAATGGTAGTCCCTTGTTTTGGTGGCAATCCTCTGCCCACCAAAGGAATTCTAACCGTAGACGAGGTACGATAGGAATCATTCTAGATACTAAGAATTTTGACACCATAGGCTTTTCAGATACCATTGAAGTTTCCTCATATGCAGTCTTGCATATGGAATTAGCAGAATGCACGAGGCCATGAACCCCAAGGCTTGCAGTATTTGCCTTGCAGATAGCAGAGTTTTTGTGGCCACTAGTTTGAAGTAAGTTGTCAAATGAATTTGTTTCTCGAGCCTGCCGGAAAGCCATCTGGGAAGTTATGTTCAAGCTTGCTCCCAGGAATATAATTTGACGACAGGGTACCAGCTGTGATTTCTTTTCGTTTATGGTGCACCCCAGACAAGTTAACACCTTATGTACAAATGCCAGATTCACATGCATGTCCTGGCTTTCTGCCTGAATTAGACAATCCTCCAGATATGGGTATATTTTGAATATTTCTTTGCCTCCAAAATGCAGTGACTGGAGCTAGCTCAGTTTAGCCAGGGTCAGTACTCTGAGCACTGTCTGCTGGGTAAGCCAAAGGGCCAGTGCAGAGAACTGATAAGACGAAGCCTGCTTTGACAGCCGTAGGGTATCTTCGACAAGATTCCTGACTGGGATGTGCAGGTAGGCTTCTTTTAAATCCAGTGTTGCCAACTAGGCATCTTTGCCTAGCATAGGAAGTAACTGGTGAAGAATTAGCATCTTGAAATCACCAAAAAGGTGTTTAATATGGAAAGGTCCAGGACATGACGCCAAGAGTGGTCTTTTCTGGGTACCAGGAAAAGAAACCTTGTCCCTTTTCCTCTTCTGGTACAGTCTGAATAGCCTTTATGCTTAAGAGAGAGAGTACTTGCTTTTGAGCCTCTGCCCACTGACTTGGGGGTAGATCTGGCCAGCCATTTGGAGTTGGTAACGTGTGGAAGTGAAATCTGTATCCTTGGGAAACCATATTTAACACCCATTTGTCCTGGGTAATAATTTCCCAGTTTTTTGCCTACAGAGCAATCTTTCCTTCTAAAGGAGCAGTCACAGTTGAGAAGTGCTTGGAAGTTTTAAAGTTAAGTCATTGAGACAGCTTACCATAGGGGGTCTTACTACTCCCTGATATGGAAGTGGGAGCCCCCACTGTTTAGTCCTGTGCGTACCCTGGGAGTGAACCCTGGGTGTTCTGCTGGTTCTGGGTTTGGAATGGGGTTTGGAGGAGGCAGGAAAAGACCAATTCTTACAGGGCCAATGCCCACTAAATCTTGGGAGGTTGTACTTGTAGGAAATCTTAACAGTTTGCATAGATTTAGCTTTTTCCTCCATCATTTTAAGAACTTCTTCTGCTTTGTTGCCAAACAGGCTGTTCTAATTTAAGGGAGCATCCAGCAATTAAGCTTTAACATGATCTGGCAAAGATTGCTCCTTAAGCCAAGCATTCCTTCTAAGTATAGACCCAGTGACGGCAGCCCTGCAAGATACCTCTATAGTGAATCAAAACCACATTGCAAAGTATGCATTAAATCCTGTAAATCCTTATTTTCAGCACAATAAGGAATAAACATTTTCTGTTAAAGCAATCCAATGATATGCTGCTGATACTTTAACATATGAAACTGTCAGTTTAAGGCCCTATGGCCAAAGTTGCAGAAGTGTATACTTTCTTACCCCCATCTAACCAGCGCCCTGGAGTCTCTATCAGAGGGAGTAGGATTTTTGCCAGTAGTAGCCTTGATGCCCTTGGGTTCCTACAAAATCGTCTCAGGATCCGCAGTAGGATTTTTAAAAAGGAACTTGGGAACCCTATAATATCCATCAGGTTTTCTGGGAGCAGGAGGTAAAAAGAGTCAGGGGCCAAGCTAGATTCAGAAAAGGCATCATCAACAATGTCTAGTACAGGAAGGATAGCTAAAGGCCTATGCTGGGGCAGGAGTAAGAAATCCCTAAGTCCCTTTTTAGGATCAGAGTAATCCTGGCTTTCCCAGCAAAAGTGCTCCCTAAGAGTATGAAGGGTTTCACCAAAAAGATAGAAATCCTGGGGCGGAGCAGAGGGAATATAGTCCTCTGCATCAGAATCCTCATAGGTAGATAAGGGTAAATTCCTGGTCAGAGGAAACAAATTTCAGAATCCTGGTCAGAGGTATCATAAGCAAATTCAGTTCTAGGTCTCTGAGGGGGAAGGTTGGCTTCCCCTGATTAGGTCTTCTGCCATTCTTACCGGTTTTTTTAAGCACAGAGGCCTGACCATGCAGTTTGGGTGTCAGTTTTCTAGGCATGGTTTGAGTTTTAGGCCTTGAAGAAGATGGCGTCAGTTTAATATGCAAATCAGTAGGCCTGAATACACCCTCAGAGGCCGGTGCCTGCACAGCGGCTCCGGACCCAACCAAGGTAGAGACATTCACAGGTTCAAAAGTTGAAAAATCTCGCAGCATACCAAACTCAGAATGGGTCTCAGGGGCCTGCGAATCTGAAGTAGCGGGCATCGGGCTGCGAAAGCACCTCACTGAGTACTGGCAAACTGGAGAATGGCTTAGTAGAAACATCGGTAGCTTTGGACCTAGGCAGCCAGTCTTTACCTTTGTGTTTTTTCGGAATGTCGGTAATCGGATGGCTTATCGAAGACGTATCAGGATAACTGAACTGAGCACCAAAATATTTAGAAAAAAATATACCGAAAACGAATAGTTCGTTGTTTAAATAAGGCATTAACACTTGCAGCCGAGGTACGTGGGTAGTTGTGGGCCTAGGCAAGAACACAGTACGAATGGAAATTTTTATGAGGTATTTGCTTTCCACAACAAATGCAATTATTTACATTTACTGACATTGGTTTAGAGCAAGACGTTTCCCCAACAGGGTATTTAGCTTTAGTTGAAGACTTCGGTTCTGAAACTCGAAAAAGAAAATTTCAGGAGTCTGCCAACCGGCACTTGCGAACTGCTTCGAGCACCACATGGTAAGAAAGAAAGACATCGGCTGCATGTTTTATACACCCAACATCACGGAAGATGAGACGGCAACCAATGCATGACAAGACTTTGTTAATCAGGCCGACTGAGGGCTACTGCACACAAAACCCAAATGTGATGACTGCAACAGTGAAACCCGAAGAACATCCACAAAACCACAAAATTCAAACGCCCAACACTTTCAAAACACCAATACAACACACACGCACACAATTAAACAAGCGCACACACCTACAATTATGATATGCAGGGGGGGCAAGCACCCCCCAAACACCTCTACTTAAATATTCTAACTTCAAGGTAACATACACACAAGAAACACCACACAAACTACATTCCTTGCGCGCACACAAATCACAGTAACACACACTAAAGCCACTACCCAACACCCTTTAACAAACACTTAACTGAATCCATGAACACAGTGCAACACCAGAACCGCTAATTAAAAATCTTCAGCATTTGAGATTTTGAGTTTCGGGCTTCTGGGGTTGCAATCTTCCGATCCTTCCACTTTGAGCTTGAGATTCTGAAATTGACATTTCAGTATTGAGCTTATAAAGTACACACACACACACACACACACAATACGCCACACAACAATAATACACACATCGTTCTGGAAGCGAGAGATGGGCTTCAACTTTGAAACTGATTGGTACATACTTGGCCCTGCAATCGTGGAACTCCACACATTTACTGACCTCAAAATGCAAATGTAGTGAAATTTTACAGCTCACTTTTAGGAAAGATGGCGTCTACCTACTTAATTTAGCTGAAGCACATATCGACATCAATGCAGGACGTGGAAATTGAAGACCAGAATTGCTGGATAAAAACAAGGCAGTAACAGAATGTGCCAATAAAAACAATATAAGGTGAAGGACCAGAAGAGAAGGCAAGAAATGTGGAAAAAAACATAGTTGCAGGTGTAGAAAACTAATGGAAGAGCCTCATGTTGAAAAGAACGAATGCAAGAATGGTTAAGGAGAGGTGAATTCAAACAGAAATAAAAGGTTAATATTGGTCAACTCAAGATAGTGAGCTACGAACACGATGGTTTACAAAGTCCATTGAACATGTGGGAGAAAGACTATGTAGGCTTTGTAAAACCTGACTGGAAACAGTCACATACCTTGTTGCTGGTTGTGACACACTATTGCAGAGGGACTGTATACAGAAAGGCATAATAATGTGGCGAGACTTGTACTGAAGATTGTGCACTAAAGTGGCTGAAAAACACTGGAAACATAAGCCACAAAATCAGACAATGATGTTAATATCACATGGGATCACTTGTGCCAACAATTCAGATAGATGCTGAAAAA
>NW_025056708.1:0-7402 GCF_019279795.1 Protopterus annectens | reverse complement strand
TGCGTGTAGTGGACAATTCCTTTCGCCAAACAAGAAATTTGGAAAATTAAGTTTGTCTACAATTCTGTTACCTGGTTTGTGAATGGTGAATAAATGTGAGTAAATAAGAAGCAGTGTAGATGTGGACAACTCTCCAAACAAGTATGTATAGAAAAACACACACACACACACACTACACAGACACACACACACACACACTACACAGACACACACACACACACACTACACAGACACACACACACACACTACACAGACACACACAGACATACACACAGACAGACAAAATTTCTAAAAGATAGTATGCATTAAGAAATACCATTTTAAAATTAACTTTAACTATGTGCTAAATATGTCATGGCTGGGCTGTTCATAGGTTCATAGGTAGGTACTAGGCTATTAGCCTTAGGGCCTATATAAGCCTACCCAAAAAGGTACCCTGGCTTTCGCCACCTAAAAATATTATTTTCCTGTGCCCCTGTTAAGCAGAGCCACAGAAGTGATCCCTGGGGTGAATTTCCTATTTCCCATCCAATCATCACAATTTTTCTTGAAGAATGCTAATGAGGGGCTCTGTTTAACATAGATAGGTAGTCTGCTCCAGAGTATGAGAAATGTCTGGGACAGGAATCTATCCCTCCAGCATGTTCTGTTTATTGTGGTGACAAAGTTTAGGTCCCTAGAGCGTGTAGCTCAGAGGGGTTGGGATTTCTTTAAGTGGAGCTTGTCCAACAGCTCTGGGTTTGACATAGCTTTGTATGTTAGACAGAGATCGCCTCTGAGTAGCCGATATGCAACGGAGTAAAGCTGGAGTTTTTTGAGATGGTCTGCATAGGGCATCTGTTTGAGGCCAGTAATCCTCTTTGTGAGCCATTTCTGTGGTCTTTCCAGTTGTTGTAGTAGAGTTCTTGTGAGGTACATACCAAAAGGGGCATTGTACTCTATAATGGGTCTAATGAGTGATGAGAAGAGGGGAACAATGACATCTTTTTTCTGAATGAGAAACCTTTTTGATGAGGTGAGCCACATTGAAGGATTTCCTGACCACTGTGGCAATGTGATCAAAGGAGAGACTACTGTCCACCTGTGTCCCAAGGTCTCTTATCACATTTTGTTAAGTAGACTACCACTTATGTGGTAGTTCATGGGTACAGAGGTTTTACCAAAGGGGATGACAATCACGTTTTACTGTTGACAATACACTTACTGTTTTTAACAAAATAATACTTTTCTTCATTTTCTAAAGAATGTTTTCAACAAAATAATATTTTTCTTCAATTTCTAAAGGATTTTACTAAATTTAGTTCAGTCCTTAGTGAATGTAATAGTTTTCTAGCCAATGCATACCATACTTCTTACAGCAATCACTGCTTTGATCTGTATATAGCATAGAGGATTGACTAGTCACCGGACATAACTAGTCTATTATTGCAGCTGAGACACAGATACAAGAAATTCACCAAGAGTGAAGCTCAAGATGAATCTCGACATCCATGTGGAGAACACATAATTCAAGGTTATGATCAGAAACTCATAATTTGTTGTAGTGCATGGAGCTTTGACTGCTCCATTTACTACTAATTTATAGGGAAAAATGCTACATTTTGTCACTTTCTAAAAGCCAAGGAAACACTTAGTGGACACTGTCAAAAGGCAGTGTAACACAGTCCATTATGTTTACACTTACCTTCTATTATGCTTCTCAGCCGTCCAGGGATTTTCACAGAATGCCTAGATTATTGATTTATATTTTGGCTTGTTCTTCATTACAAGTTACTGGTACAGACAAAATCTTTTGTTCTACACTGTCATTTGTTGGTCGTGGTACTGGCAGAATTTACTGTTTGTAGCATATAACCCAACCTCCTCAACATCTTCAGCAGGGGGGTACTTTATTTGTTAAGGTCTGGTCTCAATCCACTTAAGTACTAAATTGTGTACATCAGAGAGTGTGTGGTGTAAAATCTTTTAAGAGCCATTCCATTCTGTGGGCACGGGTATATAAGTACTGAGCACATAAGCAAGAGTGCTACTTGAGGAGCAGTTGGAGTGAAAACACATGTGTGTAACAGTCAATCTATTTAGGGTTTTATGTTCCAGTCATCCATCCTGATGTGTTTGTGTGTATTAAACAACTTTAAATATCCAAGCTCCTACGCTGTCTTACTTGAATACTGAAGACTAGCGCATAACTGCTAAGGTCCTTTTTCCAAATATCAGAGTGTAATTCACTGCATCTCCATACCTATATTGCAGTTTGCTTTACTTAGATGAGGTATGTTTTTTCTATTTTGATCCCCAACTTTTTAAAGTTCGAATGTCATATGGTTTCCACAATTCATATTATCGAATCCTTTTGAAAAGTCTCAGTTACAAAAAGCAATGTATTTCATATGGCGCAGAATGGGAAAATTTCCTTCTGCACTGAAGTGCTTATCTCAGAGTTGGTATATTTGGGTAGGTGGGGCAGGGGTCGTCTCCCTTTACTCAGAGCATTAAGGTAATTTTTTTTATTTTATTATATTTTCAAAGTTTGAGACTCCCCTATTCATATGTTAACAACATAAGGAGGTTCAAGTTTTGAAACTTTGAATATAATATAGACCCTATCAGATATATATAACATCAGCAATGTCACCTTTGAAATGACCTGGTTAAAGGCTGGGTCCTGACCAGCTCATATACTCAATTAACAAATATAAATAAAAGAGTATGATGCAGCACACAAATGGATTACATATATGTATGTGTGCGCACACACACATGCACGCATTTAAATTCATGGTGTGGCACACATTACATAAATTTGATTATTTTAGAATAAGCCTGTTGTGGGCTGTTTACATCAAAATAATATTTTTTTTGTTCATATTCTAAAGAAATTTTTAATTACATGCAATGTTTATTCCTTTATTTCATACTCCTCGGCTCAAACAGTCCAGGCTCTCTGCTTTTTCCGTGGTCTTCCATATCTGGAGCATTTAACAGGACTGTTTACACTCGGTCATGTTTCCCTTTGAGCTGAGGAAATGCTGTTTGCACTACAGCTTTTCTCGAAGACACAACTTCAGGAATCTGTCTTTGCAGCCGTCTACTATCACAGCCCTTACCATGGGGCTGGGAGAAAAGTAAAAAAAGAGGATTAGTAATGGAGAAGTTAAAGAAATAGGAACTGAAGTTATGGATTACCTGCAAAGTGAAGGATTTAGTGTTGACAGTCCAACTCTGGTAATGTTACGGCACGATGGAACAAGGACTCTCCAAATGAAGGAGAAAGGGAATGGGTAGCTTATGATCACTTGCCATATGAAGATCCTCTGGTGCCTTCAGAAGGAAACCAGTACAAAAGTTAATTTGGGAGCTGCACAGCAAGGGAAGCAGCAGGAAACAGTGGCAACTCTGATGCCATCAATGTTGTCGAATGATAGGCCAGTGAGTTTCCATATGAAACAGCAACAGATGGCGCAGGATGCAGATGAAGAGAATGTGTCACAGGAAGATGTTCTGGAACTTTCTGTAGGATGTCCACAGGAAAGAGATCATGAATGCGCCCTTTGTTTAGAAGAAAAGGATCGAAGGGAATAGTTGCTTGATTTAATATTGACAGATTACAGAATGTCAATAAGACTTAAAATGTTAGAAGTCTGATAAAACAAATGAACACAGTAATCAAGACTATTAACAGAGAAAATAGGATACATTACTGTGACAATAAATTAATAACAGATAAAGTCTTACCACAAAAACACAGGACAATAAGGGAAAGGAAGGGAAGAAATCAAATGCCATCATGGAAGTATTGAATAGAGAAAACTATAACAAACAAGTAAACAATAAAGCAAGTAAGACAAGAAGTGTCACTGTGATAAGAGTATAGAAAAGGGAAAAGATCAACAAAAACACTTAAAAAGCTAGATGTGATAAAAGCAATGCACACTATCAGAGCAAACCAGAATCTATTGTACACTACTGCAAAATAATAAACCAAAAATATCAGCACAAGCAGAAATCTAACACATGAAGGAAAAGTACAAAATAATCACTTCATTGATGATCCAAAAAAACTGGGAGACTAGAAATACCAACAAAATAGAAGAAATAGACACATTTTGGAGAAATATATATGAAGATCCTATGGAGCATAACAAAGGTGCTGAAGAAAATTAAGAAAAGCTCTTAAATGAAAAAAAAAAAAAAGGCCCAGATGCATTACCTAACTTCTGGCTAAAAGTATTAGCCCTGAGGAAAAAAAAAAAAAAAAATATATATATATATATATATATATATATATGCGGCATATATATATAGGCGACATATATATATATATCAATCCTCCTTAGGAGCAAACCTGCAAGTTATCCTAACAACTATAAATCAACTATATACTGGAATTGATCCCAACAGAGTTAATCATCATTTAAAAGAAAACTCAATCATGGCAATAGAACAAATTGGTAATAAAAGAAAGTCATATAGAACAAAAGGATCATTTGTTGTTAAAGTCAAAGTGGAAAATTGTAAAAAGGAGAATAATCTAAGTATGGCATTGATAGCTTACAAAAAAGCATTTGACAGCATCCCACATTTGTGGTTAAAGGAATGCTTACAGATATATACGATACACCCTACATTGATTGATTACATTACAGTAACCATGAAATAGTGGCAAACCACTTTGCAGCTAAGCCATGATAAAGGACAAATTATCCCAGGGATAAATGTTCAGACGGAGATATTCCAGGCTGACTCTTTGTCCCTGCTGTCTTGTCTTTTTTAACCCAGTAAGCTGTCTACTTAGATTAGGTCATGGTTACAATTTGTTTCCCAGAGCACAACAGTGTGTGAAGACTTTTCACCCTTCTTTTATGGATGATGTAAAACTGTATAGTTCATCAGATAAGGAAATGAAAGCACATCCACAAGTGGCCAAGACTTTTTCAGATGATACACGAATGTCACTTGGTCTTGATAATTGTGCATAAACAACCTTTCAAGCAGGAAAGCTGCAGCACCAAAAATGTCAGTTTGGGAAAGGAATGTGATAGTGCAAAGGAATTTGAGAAGGAGGGGAGTATATACACATATTTGGAACTGATGAAGGAACAATAAACGTGAACAAATGTGAACAAAAACTTAGTAAGGAATATGCCTTTAGAAGACTACAATTAATACTAAAACAGCTCCTGACATTTAGGAACAAAAGTCCAAGCTTATTTTCTTCCTATTTTAATCTCTACAGTTTTGGGACAAATTAATTGGCCCCAAAAAGGTATTGGATCATTTGAAAAGAAAAAGAAAATACTTCATATGCTTATCAAAATGATTTACAAGCAGGAATGGAAATCAAACAGAGTAGATAGTCAAAATCAGGCAGCAAAATAAATGTGCCAAAAAACAAAAGAAAGAAAAGTGTGTAAAGAATCAGATGAAAAGGCAAAGAAATGTAGAAAAGACCTAAATATAGGCTGCAAGGGTTGGGAGGGTGGCCCAATGGAGTTAAGGGTATTTGCTCCTTGCAAACACATTGGGTGCTCAGGGGTTAAGCGCCTCACAAGGGACACCACTAGGCTTAAAATGGCTCACAAGGACAAAGTTAGCTTTAGTATTAGGGTCTATGAACCCATGTGAACACAGAAAAACTCCTGGGGACAACCTCATGTCAATCAGGATATGAAATGGTTAAGAACAGTGTGAATTTAAACTGAAAGACAAAAGGTTAAGATTGGTTGCTCCAGAATACGCCAGCAATGAAATAGCCACGCGAAGTGGACTATGGGGCATATGTTAGTTTTACAAACCCATAAAAATTATGTGGAGAAACAGACAAATGCAAGTTTTGTAAAACAGAATTGAAAAGTACAGTTGTGTACACTTACTATAAATGCGGTAGATGTTCCTCGAGTGTATTCACTGCTGCAGTCATCACATTTGGGTTATCTGCTTTGCAGTAGCCCTCAGTCAGCCTGATTATCAAAGTATTGACATCCTGGTGTCGGTTGCTGTCTCATCTTCCATGACATCAGGTAGTCAGAGGTAAAAGCATACAGCAGACGCCATTATATCAGTTTTTCTTGCCCCAGATATCAGGTGCCCCCCATAATTGGAAGCAATTATATATACAGGTTAAGCACTTCCAATAAAAAGCAAATACACCCAAAAAGCTTTAAGCATAGTAAACAAGAATAGAGGTATAGCCAAAAAGAAGCCTGGGGACTGAGGGAAGGTAACTAGACTGAAACAGTGAATACACTCGAATACTCTAGATTTTATGGTAAGTGGGGTACACAACTGTACTATGTTCTTCATGTTTCACTGTTGCAGTCTTCACATTTGCAGATTCCCAAAGCTAAAGATGGGAGGAGGGAGATTAGGATAGCATTAGGACCAGCTATAAGGCCCTGCAAGATCATGTGGCAAAGCCAGTTTGGATTTAGAGAGAAAATTGACAAATGGTAATGCTTGGTAAGGTATGCACAGAACTCCAGGTAAAGAAGCTTCTGGATGTCCCTGTAGGGACACCTCTGAGAAAGCCTGTAGAGATGCAGCCCCTGGTTGAATGTGTGGTCTTATCCCTGTGTAGGGTTTCTTTCCATAATGTTTATAGCAGAAAACAAATGCAATGGCCATCCATTTAGAAATGGTTTGTTTGAAATGGCCTTCCCCTCTGCCCCTGCAGCAAATTCAACCAGCAGCTATTCAGATTTTTCTGAGAGGTTTAGTCCTGTCCAAGTAAGGTTTAGTCCCGCTCATAAAAATCTATCTGAGCGGCGGCAGTATTCATTCCCTTGTTCTGTGGATTAAAAAGGCTGGCAAATGAATGGACTGATTAAGAGCCATACTGGATACCACCTTAGGCATGAAGGGAGGGATTGGTCCTGAGGGACACCTGCCCAGCGGAAGATGATGAAAGGCCCACTGCCATAAGGGCTCTGTAATTCAGATAATCTTCTTGCTGAAGTAGTGGCTAAAATGAAGGCTGTTTTCCAAGAAAGGAATGAATTTCAACTCTGCATTTGCAGCTGGCTCAAAAAGGAGGTAGAGTGAGTTTTTCCAATGCAAAGTTAAGGTCCCAGGCTGGAGTAGGGGCTCTTCTGTGTGGTCTTAAGTTTTTGGCCCCTCTGGGGGATTGCTTCTGTGAGTGGATGATAAGAGGGGTGGTTCAGTGTTGTAATGAGCTGAAATGGCTGAGGCATGAATTTTATGGAGGAAAAGGAAAGGCCTCAGAAGCATCTCAGTTATGTATTGAATAATCTGAGATAATTTAAAGCGTTGTGCCCATCCCCTGAGTTTGGTTCCAGGAACATAATCTTTTCCATTTTTTAGTGTAAGATTTTCTAGTACTAGGCCTCATTGTCTCCAGAATGACATCCAACACTTGCTTACTGAGGGATGGGGTGAAAGGGAT
>NW_025056707.1:0-7782 GCF_019279795.1 Protopterus annectens | reverse complement strand
CCCCTAATTACCACATAGGTGGTAATCCATTAAACACGGAAGACGGATCAGGGACCTGGGGACCCAACTTGTCAGTAACCTCTCTTGACACTCACATTGCCAATGTGGTTGGGAAGACATTCACATTGCCCACCTGGTCATGAAGGGATTCACATCCAGATCAGGGGAGGTCATTGTACCCCTGTACTCTTCACTTATCAGACCAATGATTGACAACGCCCATTTGAATGTACCTAACCCGACACCTGCAGCAGTTGGAAGGACCCCAAACGCCCCCACCAACACAGGATAAAGGGGCTCAAACATATGTCACACGCTGCCCGACTGAAGGGACTCCGCTCTATACAGTCTACATCTGCCCGAGGTGATCTGTGCCTGACATACAAGGCCATGTCCAACCCGAATTAATGGACATGCTCCACCTCATAAGATCCAAATCAACCAGAGCCACGAGAGCAAGACACAAACCTCAACACGGATATAAATAGGACGTGCTGGAGGGACAGGTTCATCACCCAGAGACTCCCTACACTATGGAACAGAATCCCAGCCCTTGTGAGGCAGAGCCCCTCACTGACTCTGTCCAAGAGAAAGCTTGACGTGTGGATGGGAGATCGTAGGTATACCCCAGGAATCATCTCTGTGTCACTGCTGGACAGAGGCACAGCAATCCAATGGGTATAGTATCCTCATCCTAAGGGGTGGTGAAAGCCACACACACTCTGGCTAGGCTTATACATGCCGTAGGGCAGATAGCCTAGTATGTACCTATGCACCTATGAACCTATGTAGGTGTCCAGGCAGGTTGTGGGGTACATGTGGTATGCTGATATTGCCAGATGTGCCTGTGGGTAATCCACAGCTACACGGGGGACTGATAACAGTGCTCCCAGTAGGCACATGCAGTACACCATAGGAGGGATACAGGTTATCAGAACCAACATGGTGCTACACATGTAACCGCCACATACCGTGAACACAGCTCAATGCATGCTGCACCTGCACTACATGGTATGTCTGCTGCATGTTGACAGTACACAACCCACGACACATACGCACAGGTCAGTTTTCATACACAACCACTGCAACATACACATCACACGCTATGCATACACAGGTATCACATACACCTCTCACTATCTTGTCCACCCTGTGCATCAGAATATAGTTGATAACCCTGCACCGATGGTGTGATGACAGGATGCAGAGGCTTCATCATATGCACAGGGTGATATGTCTGCCAGGGGCATAGGCTGCACCAATGGATGACATCATGTGTGTGTGTAAGGGCCGGTGAGTTTACTGGGCATGACTGTCAGAATGCATGTGGATGTGGTGGAGCCCTACAGTTGTGTCTGCTGGTGTGGGTATGTGTGTACACAGTTCAGCCATATGTGATGCCTACACGGGTATAATTGGCAGCCCCAGACTGTACAGTGCAGGTTGTATGGCTCACTGTGTCCGCCTGGCGCCACGCGACCCGTGCCTGCCTGGGGTCGCACGGCACTACCGGTGGAGGTATAGAGTGGCTACTCGATGACACATGTCCGCTGGAACCTGTCCATGCTGGGACCGCCAGGCCACGCCCACATGGCCTGCTGTGTCCTGGTGTGGACGGTGTAGCACCAGCTGCACTGCTGCTACTGGCACTGTGTGAGTGGGCATGAGAGGTGGCACTCACACGTCGACCTACACTAGGTGGTGTTGCTGGCCTACGGCCACATGTCCTACGCCTCACCCCTACCAGGTGTTCCAGCACAGACAGCTCACGCTCATGGATTGCCATGCCTCGGTCGAGGATTCCAACCATCTCACCTAATCGCCTATCCAGTACATTAGCAATCTGCTGTTGAGCATTCGCCAATGACTGGATGTTGTCATTTAGGGAATGGATTGCAGCCCTCTGCAGCCTCTGCCCTTCTTGGTTCTGCCGTGCCTGTGCCGCCATTACAGTCTGGAACATGCGCCTGGTGATACCAGCTGCTGCACCTGTACAGCAGGTGCATGTCTGCCAGAGGTCCTCCAAAGAGCAGCACCAGCCACATGCCTGTGTGGCACATCACCAGTCATTACACTGGCAACATGGTGTGTAGGCGCACCTTCTGTAGCCACCACACATTCCTGCTCAATGCCAACAGACGCTGACTGTCCTTCCTCTATGGGCAACGGTGATGTGGTATGTGTCGGCATCAGAACCGTGTGCATGAATGAGGGGGACATAGGTGGGATGGTAACCAATGGCACAGCTTCTGCCCCTGACAACCCTGCCTGTACCTCATGCATATGGTCATCACCGCTAGTATCTGTGGGGACACTAACATCAGATGGACCGCAGGAGGGGAACGCACCTACACCACCTGTGAATACAAAGACATACTGTAAGGTACATTACACACATGCAGACACACACGCAGACACACACGCAGACACACACACACACGCAGACACACACACACACACGCAGACACACACACACACGCAGACACACCATGCATGTGATATTGCAGATGGCATGCAGCATTCCCACACTACAGCACAGGGAATGCAGCCCAGACATTAATAGTGTTAGTATGCATACTGCCCTGGGGTGCACACTACATCAAGCAGGTGTCATATCAGTAGGCATGCAGTACACACAATCATGGTAGTTTGCATGCATCACCGTGATACACCATGTGGCCACAGACAGGTTAACAGTACACATGGCTGACGTTACCTTGACATGTAATCCGACATGTGCGTAACATGTGGACATGTGTGACAATGGTGTCCCGCCACATGCACCGCATCATAATGGGCTTCACAGTGCAGTGTTGTGTGTACAGCCTACAGATAGAATGCATGTTTAGCAAATATGTATGTGCAGGTGTGGTTAGTGTGAGCCGTGTACATAGCTATACAGTGGGGAGTACAGGCACTGTGCCACTGCATGGCAACAGGACGCATGTATGTTGCTGTGCGATGCATAACATGGACGCATTGCATTGCCATGACTGCAACACAGTCATGCTGTTCCACAGCACGATATGGTAGACATCGTGGCACCTCCGTGGCTGCAGACAGGCATTCCGTTGTCTGGTGTACCACATCAAATGTACAGGTGGTCCACTACGGCTATGATTGCACTATGTGTGGACAATGTGCAACGGTGTCTATCCACATCAGACGCACTGTGTGGCAACATGCCTGTGGCTATCATCCATGGCCATGTGTGACTGGGTCTTTACAATTGTGTGTGATCGGCATCGAGTACCAATTCCTGTGGTGTCCCATGTGACATACACCCATACATGTCGGAGGTGTCACAATCCAGAGGGCTATGCAGACAACAGTGTGGATGTTTGCTATGTCGGGTGTAGGTCATGTGATGGTGTGACAATATTGCAGACAGAACACCACGGGACTGGGACATCTCAGGTGGCCTGTCACAACGTGTGCACACAATGCAGGGGCATATGTCACATTGGTGACACGTGTGTGCTGTCCAGATCACTGCTCACTGTGCGGTACTGTGTGCATCACTAATGGTGTTCCAATGCATACTACATATGCATCCATTGTAGAACACCTCCACCGTTGTATGCATAGCTGACCGCACATATCACACTGACAGGTACTGTGGTTTCATAACGGTTGTATCTACTACACACGGGTGGCATGTGTGTGTCTGGTGGTGCAACCTGTATACTGTGACTGGAACAAAACCCAGGTGTGCATGTTATACCTGGCCACATGGCAAATAACTCTACACTGTAACATGCCTGTTACTAACAACAGTCTCACCTGCGACGGACCCATGTCTGTGCGACACGCCAGAGGTACCTGTATAGGGCTGGCGCAACAGTATAAACATTATCCATGACTGTAGCCACAGTTCGCACTGTGCATGTCACATCATGTACCTGTGTGATAGCATGTGGTATGCACACATCTGCAAACACAACGTAGCATACTGTAGTATGCGGCTTGTGTGCCCATATACCTGGCATGTGTTGCTACTTTTACATGATGTACAGTGACACCTACACCTACAGCGGATATCATACTCTTATGCAAGACTGACTTACCAGGCAGCTCCAGACTCATTGGTTGGGAGACACCCACCTCCACGATGGCGGCTAGTGTTTCTGCATGCTGTTCCCTGGGTGTCCCCAGACTGGCCAGGAGCTCCTCCGTGTGTGAGTGGAGGCTGGGTTGGTGGCCCACCACATGTTCCACCTTGTTCTCTGGCGATTGCAGTGGCACGCTGTGTATGAGGTCCGTGCAGTGTTGGCGTATCTGCTGGTAGGTGCGGTTGTTGCCACCCACGTCATTCACCCTCCTGTGCATATCCTGCCACAGGTCATCCCGCTGCTGCCCTTGCTGTGGAACATGGCTGAATAGCAGGTCATAGTTGTCATGGAGCAACGGTATGATTACTTCATCCTCCTGGTGGCTGAAGGCTGGCAGTCGTGAACGAGGCATTATCTGTAAGACATAATGATGGTGACAGGTCACATTCACACTGATGTACTGGCATACCGCTGAACATACATTGCTATGACATGTACGACATCTGCACAGTAATCTCTGAGATGCATCATGACACTGACACAGCTGACGTGTTGCTGTCACACCTGTCACACGCTATGCAGTGGGTATCATATCATATCTCTGTGTCAACTCATCACACTGTACATACCCCATGTAGATGGTAACCTGCTGTGGACATGTGTACCTGCCTGCACCTGTGTTCATAGCAATCAGAACGTGGGCCGATGTGTGCACAGTTCAGCGGGATGCTGTGTATATGCCACTAGGCAGCACAGACGCAGCCGTATGGACGCCAGGTGGCACTGCACACATACACATGGACACCTGTACATGCATGTGTTGTGCCATATACATCTACTCAGCACTGTACGGGTGTTGGACAACCTGCCACGGCTCGCCTGTATTGCACATGTGATACACATGGGACAATGTCTAATCATATGACATTAGCAGGGATGGTCATACATAGCATGTGCGCGCACGTTGTACACGCTGACACACAGCACTTGTGACACCACAAGGTGCATCAGTGCCACATTACTGATCTGGTCAGTTGATAGTGCAAGTGCCATGTGGCCATCGCACCATGTATGACTGTGATGGCACGGCAGCCTTGCTGGACAGGGCTGCATGGTATGGCAGGGTATATCACATACATGGCACAGGGATGTGTCCCGCCTGTGGGATACCAGTATTGGGAGGGTGGCTGTCCATTCCATATGTCATTTCTATGGGTATATGGACATGTCGCATGTCCATCATCATGGTGTGGACAATGGCCTTCTGCAAGGTAGGCAGCATGCTGCTTGGTGGGGTGTGTATGGTGCATGCTGCATTGCACATCCAGCGCGTTACATTACCCCGACAGGAACGTTGTGGGCCAGGATATTGTTCAACACAGTGTTGTATGCCCGCACGGTGATATCTCAGGTATATGGATGGCACCGCCTGACATGGCACCGCATCCAGTGCCGCTCACCATGTCATCGGTGGATCAAGACAGCACCATCCCTCCCATGTAGTGACCATATGCGCGGTAGTTGAGCACAGCTTCAGGGTATTCATTTATGGGGGACGGGATGTTCATATAAAGGGGCACTCGTTGGAATATCCATCAGACCACCACGATGACGCGAGACACCGCCATTCAGTATGTTGTTCGCAATACTGACAGCCAGAAGAAGCCATTCCCAGCCGCATATTACGCCACAGACAACACGCCTGTCTGGTGGCATGGGCTAATGACGGTGGGGTTCAACACACATACCGCAACTTTTCACTGTGGCTGGCGCCGATGTTCTGAAAGCATGTCAACACAGTAACCCTGTTCCACTGTAGCCAGCGTGTGATGTAGCCAGCACATGTCAATGCTGCACATTGTGTTGGTGTCTGTCTGTCAACAGGCCAGTGGTGGAACACGCAAGGGTATTTGTAATCAAATATGCATGCGCCCTGTACAGCTGTACTGCTAACATCTCAGGTGCTAATGTGTCATGGACATGCACACCTTACCCGAAAGGTGATAGTGGATTGCCACCCGTACCCATCACCTCTTGTGGGTTGCTATTATCCAACACCCTATTTGTATTGTATGTTCAGGCTATGCACCTGTGCAGGACATGTGGACATGTAATGCGCTAGCACCTTTGCACCCATTGCACAACATGTCACACAGGTACACTGGCAGCCATACACTTCACAGCTTGATGAAGGTACGACAGGTGTTGTACACACGAACACATATCCTGTGGGACATGGTCGATGTACAGGCATGTCCGACAGTCACGCACAGTGCTACCCCTATATGACGGATATGCCGCATGTGGCAATACAGCAACTGTCACATGTACTGCAATGCCCCCTACCAACATGGAGCGGTACTGCCTGTGGGGGATGTGCGTCTGCATCCATGCTGTGCCCATAGCTGTCAGTTGTACATCATTACATGCAACGTACCTCATTTGGTGTTCTAACGGGTGCATGTTCATCATGGCTCCACATTGGTTGGGTCTGTCACACAGTCATTGTTGTACACGGTTTACATGTCAGCCATGGCTTACTATATGTGAATCAATGTAATTCATTGGGATACCAGTATTATACATTACAGCAGCGAATTCCAGCCATCATATAGCCTTCCTAGATGACACTGTTAGCCAGCCAGTAGTAGGTGTTCCGCCATCTGCACATTAGTCACACAGTACGAGGGCTACTGTTACCCATTCTGGGGACAGGGTGCTGACAGCTGTGGATGGGTGTGATGCTGTCGACAACCATGACTGCACCTGACGGTCATGTCCGGATGGGTAACATTCACAACACACACCTACCTTCACGTAGTACCACATCATCTACAACAATGGACATTCCTGCCAGAACAATGTATGCAGTATGTCTGTATGACCACTGTAGGCACCACTGGTGGCCCCCAGCATGGCAGCCGACAGCACCAGTGTATATCCCGCAGACCCATGGGTTACACCATTCACAACGCACCAGTCACGGATGACCCTGTTGTGGATCACATTGCAGTTCCACACATCATGTTACACAAGGCATCATGCACTGAGATGTTGTGGATTGGTGAACAGCTCTGCAACTCAACATACGCATGACACATCACCTGGTACAATATATCTCTCATACAACATGTTATTGTGACTGCCCTGTGATGGCAATACACAGACTACGGTACTGGGACATGCAATGGCTCACCGTGTTATAGCCCTCTGGGTGTGTGTCTAGCCAAGTGTACAGTAGACAGTGGTCTGGACACAGGGACACTGTACATTGACCTACTGTGTCACTGCAACTGTTGCCTATGCTCCTACTGTTATTGTACAGGCATGTGGTATCTGACCGCTATGAGAGTCCTGGTCACCACAATGCTGTGGCACTCATGACCTGCAGCCATCGGCCTGGGGTGTGGAGCACACATGTACATCTTCACATGCTATACTGCCTCTGTGGCAGTTTCACATAACTGTCTCCGCAGGGCTGTAACAGGCAGGCACGGCATGGGGTCATGTGGGACAATGCTTGCATCTTCCACTGTGCTGCACACAAGCAGGCACACACACTATTGCACCACTCACATATCTCTGCGGGGACTGGGACCTGCCTCCATGCTCTGGGAGCACGCCTGCAGTACGGATTGTACACGGATCGCACCTCCCAGGCACATACCTGGACTGGAACACCCACAGGTGAGGGGTTCACACATCACACAGTGTTTTGCACACATCCTGG
>NW_025056706.1:0-6977 GCF_019279795.1 Protopterus annectens | reverse complement strand
ATGCTAACATGATAACATTAAATTTGAAGTCTATTTTAATTTTGGATGAAAGTGCTTTACTTTAATAAAACTGAAAGCTCTTTAAATGGTTGCTTCTGGTTTTCGAAAGATTTTTCAAAGACTTTTGGAGAGTAACTTGTATCATTTTATCTGTGAAAAAGCAGGGTTGTGATTTTTGACACAATTTTGAAAAACAATTTGAAAAAAATGTATTGTAAAAGTTTGACTGCTGATAAAAAGTGTAACACTTAATGTGTTCCTATAGATCAGTCTTCCCTAGCCTTTCTGATAGTACTCCAAGGTTTTGCAAGTCTCAATATTGTTGCAGATTTTTCAATCGTATTTTCTAAAGCAAGTTTTTCCATGCTTTATCTCTGATTTACATTTGCTTTATTTATTTTATAAGTCATGGTGCAGGGTTTTATTTCGCCGCTTCTTCATTTTGGTTATTTGATGTACAGATTGAAGTGAGTTAATTTGTTATCTAAAGATTGCTTTAATGATTCCCAGCTGCTATGCTTAAGGAATGATCAGGTTTCCATACTGAAACTGGTTGCATTTCTGACAGTTTTATTAGATAGTTCTATGTATTTTTATATGTTTTCATGTGGCAAAAGGTTATGGGTCAGATTCACGAAACCTCCGTGTAAGAGTTATAACTCTTACACGGAGACTGCAGTTAAACGGTGTGATGTCAGCATGTCATGCATATGCATGAGGTGCATGAGGCATGCTGAATCACACTAGTAACTCTTACATGGTCCGTGTAAGAGAGTAGGGGGCGTGTCTGTAGGCTAAGCCCTGCAAGCGGACACGCCCCCGGAAGACTAGAATGGCTGAAAGTAAACAGCCACGAGAGAGGCCATGGAAATGTGAATAAACACACTACACAACACATGCCCCGACAGACCATCAGTGTATAAAGTGAAGAGATGTTATAAAATTAAATTAAAACCTGTTTTATTTTTTTTAAACCCCGTAAATGTTTGCTACTGTGTGTGCGGGTGTGCTACTAGCGCAATTGCAGTTAGCAGTCAGTGGAAAAGGATATAAAAACTAAATATGCAAAGTAAGCCAAGAAGTAATAGCTTAGTGGTAGAGTTGCTGGCCTAAGAGTAGGCAGGCAGGGTTCGAGCCCCACAACAACCTTTTTTTTTGTAAATAAGCACTAAAAAGCCCCCTGACAGTATTGTACAAATGTAAAAGTATTCCCTTTTGTAAAATGGAATGAAATGGAGCATATATTTTGAAGTAACACAATAATAATAATAATAGTCAGAAATGTACTGATAGCTAAGCTGCTGTGAGACAGACTGCCCGTAGCTGAGTAGTGTTTAAAAAGCTGCAAACTGCGTGCCCGTTGCTAAGCACCGGTTTAACAGGCTGAAACTGTTTGCAACTAGCTGTGCTGAGCTGAACATGTGTGTCACTAGCCAATTAAGGTTTATCCCAGCGCACACCGTTTGCGCGCCGCTCCCACAAGCTAACTGTCAGTGCGCATGCGTTAGCTCCGCGCAAACGAGCGCAGACCTGGTTTTAAGTGCTTAAAAGTGCCTTTATGGCACTTTGATTGACAGGTCCTGTACTCAGTTTGAAAGTTTGCAAAGAAAAATAAATTCCCACTGCCAGTTTCAAACCCAGGACCTTGGTAACATTAGTCTGTATGACCTACCACTAAGCCATGCCTGCCTTACAAAAACACAGTGCTAAAATAAATATAACATGTAATAGTAGGAATCAGTATAAAGGCAATATAGGAGATGTACTATCCGAAGCATGTCAGACAGAGTTTTAATGGCCAAATTACTGGATTCCCATACTAGTTCAGTGTTAACAGATACAGCCCTGCTACTTGTTAGCTTGTACATAATACTGTAAGGTAATGTACATATATGAAGGTACGTATATCTACACATACATATATATAAATATATATAAATACATATGAAATATAGTTGTAGGTGTCAGTATCCATACACACTCACTACAGGAAACAGTGAACATAAATGCAGCAACCTGAATCTGCAACACAGCCTGACCCCTGTGTGACCTACTTACCCTTCTAACTGCTTAAAGGTGGCCTCAGCACTTTGATTGACAGGTCCTGTACTCAGTTTGAAAGTTTGCAAAGAAAAATAAATTCCCACTGCCAGTCTCTTCATAACATTAGTCTGTATGACCTACCACTAAGCCATGACTACCTTACAAGAACACACTGCTAGAATAAATATAACATGTAATAGTAGGAATCAATATAAAGGCAATATAGGAGGTGTACTATCCAAAGCATGTCAGGTAGAGTTTCAATGGCCAAATTACTGGATTCCCATACTAGTTCAATGTTAACAGAAACAGCCCTGCTACTTGTTAGCTTGTACATAATAAAGTAAGGTAATGTACATATATGAAGGTATGTATATCTACACATACATATATATAAATATATATTAATACATATGAAATATAGTTGTAGGTGTCAGTATCCATACACACTCACTACAGGAAACAGTGAAGATAAATGCAGCAACCAGAATCTGCAACACAGCCTGGCTCCTGTGAGACCTACTAACCCCTTTAACTGCTTAAAGGTGCCTCCAGCACTTTGATTGATAGGCCCTATACTCAAGTCAAAAGCAGAATATAAGCATACTAGTAGGCCCTACCACAAGACCATTGTAATACTAGTCTGTATGACCTACCACTAAGCCATGACTCTCATACAGGAATATAGTGCTAAATAAGTGGAACATGTAATAGTAGGAATGAAGATAAAGGCAATATAGTATGTCTACTACCCAAAGCATGTCAGGCAGACTTTTATAGTCCCAATTACTGGATTCCCATACTAGTGTAGTGTTAACAGAAACAGCCCTGCTAATTGTTAGCTTGTACCCAATAATGTCAGCTAATGTACATATATGAAAGTATGTATATGTACACAGATATATATATATTTATATAGCAATACATATGACATATAGTTGTAGGTGTCAGTATGCATACACACTCACTACAGGGAACAGGCAAGAGAAATGCAGCAACCTGAATCTACAACACAGCATGAAGCATGGGAGATGTACTAACCTTCACACTCACAGAACACTGTCAACAGCATACCAGCATGGTCCACGCCCTACAATCTGAAAGTGCTAAAAATGCCTATCTCATTATTACCCTTTATAGTAGTGTCCTTGAAATCACAGTGAGACATGCAATCAGTACACACCTGGCTGCATGCAATTAGCAAATGCTGCTCTTTACAATTCAGAGGCTATCATATTGGACCGGCGTAGATACCTACAAAAGCATTGAGTACCCACACTACACTCATGCAATACATTCATTGCACAAAACCTACAGAGAAAGAGAGAGAGAGACAGAGAGAGAAATCAAACAAATATAAGGACAACCAGCAGCAAGCAGCAAGCAGCAAGGAGCAAGCAGCAACAAGCACCACTGGCACAGCAACAGCTGCCACAAACACAGGTAATGCAAAGTAGCAGGTTAATCCTGTGTATACTGTGACACCTCCAAATGTATCATAGTTCACTATCTATAGGTATGTCCATGAGATAGGTTGTGTGTACATAGTCCTGAAATATAAACATATGTAATATTGCTGTACATGTTGCCCATACTTAACACTTCCACAGCTTAGAACACAAGGCCAGTTGTGCATATGATGCAGTAGTTCCCAGGGTCAGTAGAGGTTCCTCCTCATTGGTGTGGGACCACTGTGTATGTATGGCACTGTTCAGGTACATATCCTGTAGTATGGCCAGGGATTAATATCAGTCTGTCATGTGGTGCTATGTCCTCCAGGGGTGAATGTAGCACACATCCAGGGATACCATTTCGTAACAGTGATGCTATGTGTTCTGCAATGATGAGGGTGGCTCTCACCTGGACATGTGAGAGGATAGGGAGGTGACAGTCATCTGGGATAACTAATACCACATGTGTAGGAGAATGGGGGGGGGGTACCTGCACCTAAACTGTCTGCAACAATGTTGCCAATATCTGTGCATTTGGTGAATGTGAAGCATCTTAACACTGCTGACCACAGATGCCTTGCCATCATGTGAATCTGCCCTCTGCTGCAGTAGCCTCCTACTATTGTTATACAATATGCCTGTATCTGTAGTCCACTGGACAGGATTAATAAGTGGTGTGCAGTTGTTCTGGGTTAGATATGTGTGTGCACAGTACATGCAGTATGTGGGATGTCTGTGGTAAGCATATGCAAAGGTGCTGGCGGTGTGTGTTGTGGCTTCCACTGGCCCAATGGGCTGCATGGATAGCATCACTGTCATAACTAGTGAATAACTGTGTAATTACATGCATACATAGCAAGGTAGTGTACTGTGCTTGTGGTGTTGTTCAGATATGTATATCCAGGCTGAGTAATGTGTGTCCACATCACAGGGTTGGATGGCAACACACATCCAGTATGTAGGGATGAACACCCAGAATGTGTCAGACGTGTCGCCTGTGCAGAAGTATCCGGCCATTACATGTGCATCCCCCACAACACACACACATGCAACATATGGCAGAAGTACTATAGCAGTACACACATGTTCATAGGTTCATACTAGGCTATTTGCCCTAGGGCATTGGTAAGCCTAGTAGAATGTGTTTGTCTTTCGCCATCCAATTACAAATTATGCTGCTATGCCCTTGTCCGACGTTAGTATACTGTGCCTCTGTCTAACAGTGACATAGAAGTGATACCTGGGGTACAACTATGATCTCCATCCACTCATCCAGATTCCTATGGAAGAGAGTCAATGAGGGACTCTGCCTAACCAGTAGTGTGAGCTCATTACAGAGTGAAGGGAGCCTCTCGGTTAGGAATATGCCCCTCCAGCATGTCCATGTATGTCAGTGCTGAGGTCCAGCTCTCCTGAGCATGTGGCTGTATGGGACTCTGATTGCCTGAGGTGCAGCATGTTCATTACTGCTGGGTAGGACATGGCTGTATATGGCACGCACAGATTGCCTCTGAATAGGCAGTATGCCACTGAGTCCAGCTGGATTTACTTTACCTGGGCAGCATATGACATCTGTGTGAGCCATTGCATCCCCTTGATGAGGTACTGTTGTCCTGTGCCAGTTGCTGTAGGTGTCTGGTTAGGTACATCCCAAAAGGTGCATTGTACGCAATTATAGGCCTGATGATGGATGAGTAAAGAGGCACAATGACCTCCCCTGCCATACATGTGAATCCCTCATGATTAGCTGGGCTATATAACATGTCTTTCAATCCACGTTGGCCATGTGGTTGACAAATGACAGACCGCTACCATGTTTCTTCCCCAGGTCCCCAACTACGTCTTCTGTACTCAATGGCCTAACACCTATGTTGTACTGTGCCACCAATGTGGAGGCGTGGGAATCTGCATTGAATACTGATACTCCCCCTCCCTTGTTCAAGTGTTGGGGCCGACAAGAATGGTAACAGCTATAACTTGGTAGTACTGGTTTGCTCCTGTGAAACCTAAAACAGGTTCATGTTACTGCACAGATATCGATGTCCAGAATGTTAAGTAGGGTTTTGAGTGCGTGCATCCTTAGGTCTAGACTACGGTGTTGAGTAGCATCACTCTTACTTCCTCATCCTTTGTGATACAAATGGATGTGGGTTTGCCTTATGAGCCTTGCCTAATACAGGCACTATGGGTGTAGCAAGAGGATCCGCCAAATTCCAATAGGACAGGGGTGACAGGTGCAAGCTGTCCCTAGCAAAGCATACCACCCCAAGATGGCAGGCATTGGCACACCTGTGAATGACACCAGTATGTCAGTCAATTGTTGGAAGGGATCATCGTGCCTTGATATTGTGGCATCGTTCTAGGTGAGGGTAGGATGCTACTCAAGGTCAGGGTCAAACTGTCTTGGGCTACGTGCTCAGAGAGCTCTGTACTGTCTCATGTCATGTAGTCCAGGGAGGAATGTGTCAGGCCATTCACACCAGCATGGACATTGACTGAGTCATACATGTACTTGCCTTGGGGTTACCTGAGTGTTTGTGTTATGTGGCAGGTCATAGTGCCCGACAGGCTGCACACCGTGACCCTCACCTCATTAAGCCTGGTGAACGTGATGTTAGTGTGCCTGATGATAGAGGCACCTAGTACAGGTGTATGAGGTGTGTTGTTTACTGTTAATGGCTGTGAGTGTTCAGCACATTGGCTTTGTGTGATATGTGTTGCACATGTTCGTTTCCGTGGTAGTGGTTGCCTGGATGTCTGCTTAGGAGGTCTCTGCTGCATAGGCAGAGCTGTGGTCCGAGCCTACAAGTATGTTCATGTGTGATCATGTGTTAGGTCGCTGTTATGGTAGGTCTATGTGAGACTGGAAGTGTAGTGAGTGGTCTCCTTCGCCACCTGACTGGTTATGGCGGTATTGAGTAGACAGAGCCTAGCCTCCAGTTTGGTATATGGTTGCATCACTCACATGAGTTTGAATTTGTTGTTAGGAGGAGGGGGTTGTCTGTGTACATGCATCTGTTCTAACATTGTCTCTGGAGTACCACACTCACCAGCTGGACTGGGGAGGGAACTGACAACTGACCTCTGGACATGCTAGAATACTATTGTGAATTCTGTAATAATTAATGATTGAAAACAAGGTCCAGTGGGGAGTGAGGGTGTACTGACATTACCTACAACTGCTGACTGATATAAAAGCGTCAGTGAGCAAGTGCCAGGTAACCTAAGTGCAATGTGTCACAATTAAGTAAATGCAACAATGAGAAGCAGTCACTTGCTGTCATGTGTAACATGGAAATACGTACAGTAAGCAATGCAGATATCAGTAGTGAGTCACAGACGTGTTGAGAAGCTGTGTACTATGTGGAAGTAGCATACCAGTGAAATAACAAGCTAACAAATAACAAGCATATAAACAAAGGTAGATCCAGGAGGCCTGGATGTAGTGTTTGCTTTCAACAAAAACAAAGGTTAAAGCAATGT
>NW_025056705.1:0-6740 GCF_019279795.1 Protopterus annectens | reverse complement strand
CAAAGAACAGGTTAAAAGGGGGGCCAAAAGGAGCTGTCCAAAAACCGATCCCTGATGGACTAAGCAATTGTGATTGGTCCTTTCTAGAGGGGGCCCACCAACTTAACTCCTCATCCGTCCACAGTGCCAGCTGCCTACCCACTGGGTGAGCAAGGGTTGCACCTAACCTCAGCTTCTATCAACAACGCCTGAGTGGAAGATGTGTCATTTGCCTTGGCCAGGTCATGCAAACCACTGTGCCTGAACACTTTGGTGAACTCTCAAAGAAGTCCAACCAGGTTGAGTAGGCACAGATCAACCTTTACCAAATTAAGGTCCAGTGTCTGGAGAGATTTACATTATATCATTACTGATCATTTCCATGATAATTCTTTCCATAGCTTTGGCATGTGAGACTAATGAACGCGGTCTGTAGCTCTAGGTCCAGATGGCCCATCTTGCAGGAGGGTTCTGCAGTCTAGGTTCATAGGTCACTGCCATCTGCCTAGGGCATTTATGTTTTCCAGCCAGAGTTGTGTGGCTTCATCACCCCTTAGGTTGAAGAATACTACCCATTAGTCACGGCCTCTGTCCAGCAGTGATACAGATGATCCCCTGTAAACCTACGATCTCCCCATCCACTGGGTCAAGATTCCTCTTGAACAGAGCCAGCGAGGTGCTCTGTCTCATGGACTGGGATTCTCAATTCCTAAGCAGCATAGGGAGTCTCTGGGCAGAGAATCTGTCCCTCCACATCCCCATTAAACTGGGTACAGGCTTAAGTCTCTTGCCTCTTGTGGCTCCTGGTGGATTTGGATTTTTTTTGAGGTGGAGGCGTCCATTAATTCCAGGCTGGACATGGCCTTGTATGTCAGGCACACAGGTCACCCTGAACAGACGGCATACTGAATAGAGCTGAGTTTCTTCTGCCGGCAGCATATGGGTATATTTTGAGCCCTTATCCTTGGTGGAGGAAACTTTGGGGTCTTTCCAGTTGCTGTGCAGGGGGCCGGAAAAGATGGTATCTCTCAATGGGGCATTGTACTCCAACTGGTCTGATAAGCAAGAGTACAGGGAACAATGACCTCCCTGATCTGATGAATCCTTCTGTAACTGTGTGGGCAATGTAGAAGGTCCTCCTAACCAATAAATGAGTGTCAAAAGAAAGGTTACTGTCAACTTGGGTCCCAGGAACCTCGATAACCTCTTCTGTGCTTAATGCACGCCACCCAGGGTAATTTGGGGTTACCATTTTTACCAAAGGGTATGACCTATACATTTTTGGCATTTAGCCGGCGCCACTGTTCGTTGTCCGCTTTGGCGAGACTTCTCAGCGATACCCGTCTGATGGATTTCAACTATGGCGACCAGTTTGCAGTCATCTGCAAACCTTTGTCAGCCACAATCCTCCCGGCGTTTGCCTGCACTTGAAAAGCAGATGCCGAACCGATGGTCGATGACCAGATGGCAGACCAGGCTTATTAGTTTATGGGGCGGTAAATTACCAGGGTCCCAGAAGCACCGCTTCTTTGTGGGAGGGACCACAGTTGCCATAATGCCACTCTTTTTGGGCACGATCCTGTGGTAAGGCTATCAAATATGTTTTATGGGTTTATTCCTCATTGAGTTTGTGTAGCACACAGCCGACACCCATCCGCCCCATTGATGCTGTGTTTTTAGCTTGAGAGAGCAGCTCACCTGGGCATTTGAGATGATTGAGGTTGGCACTTGCTGGGATAGATATTTCTCTTTGGGGAGGAGGAAATTTTCACTGAACCTGTTCAGTATGTTTGCAAATCAGGGTTCAGTGATTTTGTATAATTTTGGACTACTCGAGTATATCTGGAAAGTCGCACCCAGATTTCTTTGGAACATAGCCAGTGAAGGCTCAGACACCTTTGAGTCCTTGCTTATTTTTCAAAGTTGGCCTTGGATGATTTTAAGGAGTGATCGTAGTTTTTACTAGTATTGATCAGAGATGTCTTCCCTTTAGGATTTCGCTCATCTTGCAGCTTTCCTCTTGAAAGTCGGATTATGGTTATCCACCAGATCGGGCGCTGCTCTGGTAGGCACTTGATTCTACTGGGATTGCTTAATCATGCAATCCTGAGGTGCTCAGAGAAAGCATTTGTGGGTGATCTGTAGCGGGTTGTGGTTTCAATGGCTCAGGGCCTTGAAGGAGCTCACACCAGTTCCTGGCATGCAGTCAGCTTTGAGAAGTTCTCACTGTGTTTTTTTTTGTTGGGGTGGGGGCGATGTGATCATGAGATTAGCTTAGTCTGATCTCACGAGGGATATACTCCGGTGTATATTTTGTCCCCGTTTGTGATGATCAGGTCTAGTATTTTCACCTCTTGTGAATGGTGATGTTGTTCCATAGCATTTGAGCTTGAGAACCCAGGAATCTTTGGGCTAGGGGTATTGGGGCTTATAATGTTCCCAGTCTATGTTTGGGTAGTTGGTCACCCAATATGATGGAAATGAGAGACATTTATACCTCCAGTGCCCTCAGGAAGGCTGTGTGGGGCCCTGGAGTTTGAGGTGGCCTGCATGCTACAAACTGTAGAGCAGTTTTGCCTATGGTTAATTGAACCTGAATGGTCCCCTGATGCTTCGTGAGTTGCCACCAACCTGAGGTGTGGGTATCCTTGATGAATATGGACACCCTCCTTTTGTGGTACGGTCCGGCTTTCGGGGGCCGAACGCATGATAAGGAGGTAAACCTGATAGTGCCAGTTTCCTAGTAGCTTTGAACCAGGTTTCACACAGCACAGACATCGGCGTTCTCCATACTGGTGAGGGCTTCGAGGTGTGCATCTTGAGATTTAGGGGACTTGGCATTGAGCAGCATTACCCTTAGTTTTTCCGCTGCTTAGAGGTGGGGTTTAGAATTTGAGCCTTGTCTAAAAAGGCACTATGGGGGTGGCAAAGAGCCTGCCAATATCCGAAACCTAGTGGGTGACAGGTGTCAGCCCTCATGGGCAGCGGGCCATTGCCACGTCATTCCAGGGCAGAGGACATTGATCCCCTTAGAATGACACCAGAATTGTCACCATTAAAATCAACATTTTGCCCTGTATTGTGCAAAATCGCGGAAGGTAGGATACCGCTCAGGTCAGGGTCATACCAGCCTGGGCCATAATCTGAGAGCCCTTTTGTCTCTTTCGCGCGGTCCAGGGTGTATACATCCAGGTCAGTCTACACCGCATGGACAAGGACTGAGCTCATGCTTGCACTCCTGCTGTGGAGGACCTGAGTGCTTGTAAGTGTATGATTCTAGCGCCTGTGAGGCAGCTGGTCAGACCCTCTTGTTCAGTCTGGTGAGGTCACAGTGTGTCTGACTATGGAGTCAACGGCGACAAGTGTGTGTGTCTGGCATTGTGTTTGGCCTTAAGGGCTGTGACTTGCAGCACTGACTGCATCCTGGCGCCAGCGCCAGGTAGCTGTTTGGGTGTCTGCCGGAGGCCTATTGCTTTGGTAGATTTGACTGTAGTGCCCAGCATGTCTGTGTGTCGGTGGTCGATTTGTAGTTGCAGGCCTCGTGAGACTGGGCTTGTGGTGTGTGTGGTTACCTTCCTCCTGTCTGGTTTTGCTGTCCGAGTTGAGAGCTCAGCCTCCAGTTTGGCTAAGATAGCGTTGCATCTCTCGTATGTGTATTTGTGCTCAGGAGGAGGAGAGGTTGTTCATGAGCAATTGTAATATTGCCTCATTATTCCCAGATTCACCAACTGAGCAGGAGAGGACGCTAGCAACTGACCCTTTACATGCTAGAAGAAATGAAAAGTTTGCTGCAACTGAACTGGCACCATAAGAAGTGGTACTCAAGGGGGTTTGCCATAAAGCATTAATATAGAAGTTTACCTGACTAAAAATGTCGTAGGAACAAGGTTGTTTTACAGACAGGGAATAGACCATACTACAAGTAGAGAGCAGTTCATGGGAAACAAGAGCAGACTTTATGTTACTCAGGAAGGAGCTGTCATCATCTAACCCTAGGCTTCCTATGTTAGTGCTCAACATGGTTCAGTGAACAAAGGTTGGCTAAAGAAGAGCCAACCCTGGGCAAATAGCTCATCTGACACTCCGGGTGAGTACATAGTGAAAAATATCTGTCATAATTACACTGTATGTTCAAGTAATCAAAATATAGGCCTGTGTTATCCAGCTTTCAGATACGGTAAACAAAGCTTTAGTGGTGTGCTCTTTCTGTTAACAACAATGGTGAAATAAAGTGAAGCAGAGGAGCTTTAGAAAAACCTCCCAGCAACTTGACTTGCAACCTGACTTGTTCCACATGAAGGTGGAGCTTGAGATTCTCTACATGCCGCACTAAGAATCAATTTAGCAAGACAGGGTGAAGTTATATACAAAACATCTGTTCTTGTCTCCGCATAAAAGCACATATATATAGTGTGGTAGACATTCACCAGGTCACTGACCTCTGTATATCCTACCTGCTTCTTTTCAGGCACAAAAAAAAAAACAACAGGACACTAGGGGCTGGTCTAGTATCTCAGTAATATATTCTATTATTGTAAAATAGAGTTTTACATAGCACAAGTAATCTTTCCACTTTGCAGAAATGGGATATACTGAACCCATAATTGGCTTCCAAATTTACACTCAGAAATGGAAGGAATACATCATGATGACCTGTCTGACAGTCGTCTATTCTAGCTTGTGTCTATCACCTGTTGACTAAGGCAAGGATTATGCTCACAGACTTCTCATTAAAATAAACTAGGACAAGTCACACTGCAAATTGATTAAATCAACTTTTTTCCTAGTGCTGTTCCTTTAGATAACCCCGTAAAAACCCTACTTTCTTTAATATTAAGATTCATGGTTGTAGGGGGTGGCTTCCTCACGGCGTACCGCCAAGATATCACAGGTGTTTTACCAAATTTTGAAAGAGGTTTTGTGGTACAAGTAATAATTCAGCAAGTCAAAAGCCTGTAGAAGAGAAGCCCCGCGCTCACAGCCTGCTCTCATTTGCGCCGATGTGAATCGACAGCCACACCATCATTCTTCGCGTCTGGCATGATAGACCATATGAGATGCTCCCAACAAGTTCCTTGCATTGATTTAAAATGCACTTCCTTTGGTATTATGGGTTATACTGCTATGTGAGACACAAACATTCCTAATGAGCAGTCTTTATAATGAGGCTGTCAGGGTCCCTGATGCTCCACCTCTTGGGGGATCCTACCTATATGTTACACCCAAATGTGATTGCGATAGTTAGACAGTTGTGAGGAAACTCACTATAATTGGTATAGCTGTAATAGTAGTTGTTAATGTATAAGAAACAGAAAACAACTTGTTACAGGAAAGAAAATTTTCCTTTGAGGAGGACTTGGTGATTACCACTACTAAATGTCTTTCCTATGATTTCTCCTACAAATATCAAAACCACAACAAACATAAAGGAAAGAGAAGCAGCCGGTTATTCCACTAGTGTGCAAAGGAATAAAAGCAAAGTCTAAAAATAACTTCACCCCTAGATGGTGCAGTATAGAAAAGGAATTCAGGTAAGAAACTAAAAAAACAGTCCTGCATTATTACACCCAAACATGCCCCACAACTCTTCCCTCACAAAGGTGTGTAAATAGTAATGAACATTCTCAGGAGGATTGACACAGAAGGACATCACAGATATTTTTTTTCATTTTTCCTGGCTCAGAAAGCATCCAAAGAAGTCAGAACCAGGGTAGAGTCTGCTTAATAAATGTTAGAGACAAAGCTAAAACAGGAGAATTTATCACTTTGTCTGGAAAATACCAAGATTTGTAATGGAATCTTAACTGTTAATGAAATGGCTAAACAACAAAACTTCTATAACCCATAGAATCTAGCAAACACTCCAAATAACAGAAAACATGGCAGACAGAATACAAACCTTACTAGCCTCTTTTTGACCCTCATAAACATTTTCCTTTCTTTTTATGTGCACCATAGAAATGTCTGTTGTGTCAATATTCAAACAAAGAGATTAGTTAGAAACTCATTACACCAAGCTCAACTTAAAAAACACATTTCTGTAAATTACACTTTTATCAGCAGTAAATTAGAAGCTACAGTCATACAGATTGTATTTATTTATGAAACCCTGTAACTCCTGTAACATACATTGACAAGATAGGGCATTTTAGACATCCAGACACTGGAAAGACTACCTATTTCAGACTTACAGCTGATTGTAATACCACTAATATTGTGTATCTAGCTTTCTGTACTACATGTTATTCATTCTATGTGGGCATGACCACAAGAAGGTTTTGTGATAGGATTAGGGAACATATATATGACATAAACAGAGGGGCAGTAACTAATGCCCTGGCTAGGCATGTTCTAGTATCAGGGGCAACACAAAACTTTCAGTTCATGGTAATTGAGAAAGTTCAGCTAGGATGTAGAGGTGGTGCAATTAGGAATTTGGTAGAGACTAAAGATCTTGAATGGATTAATAGGATGCATGCCAACATGGGCAAAGGCCTAAATGATAAAGCTTGTATTAAACCGGTTTTGGTTAATAAGCCACTATGCAGATAAAGTCTCTATATAGTACTTATATGAATTTTTATCATTTTAATGTTTTGCCATTGACATTATGTCTCATCTAGTGTTTTCCTTGCAACCAGTGGCTATTCTGCCACCGTTTATTGAACCATACTGATAGGCTGTTGCTTTTCAAAAAATCCTTGGAGTTTATTGAGCGTCTGATGAAGTAGCTCTGGCTATGAAAGTGCTCACCATTTTTG
>NW_025056704.1:0-9039 GCF_019279795.1 Protopterus annectens | reverse complement strand
TAACCCAGAAACAAAAAAAAAACGGGGGAAAATTTAAAAAATAATATTGATTCTACAACATTAGTAAGAAAATTATTCACAGCATATATTCAGGAACAACAATTGCTTCAGATTGTAAAAAAAAAACTACTAGGGGACAGAACATTAGCTAGACATTGGGCCAGATTCAGGAAGGCTTACACGGAGTTCAAGAGTAGTGTAAGCCTCCGTGTAAGCCTCCTGATTCAGCAACAGCCCAAATCTCCGTGTAAGAGACAGCTAACACGTTTTTACAGGGGGGAAATGCTCAATACCTCATTTGCAGCTCAAGATATGCAAATGAGGTAGGGAGCGATCCACGGAAACCAGTCCTTTAACGGATGTTCTAAATGTACTCAGCTGACAACTGAGTACATTTCTGAAAAATTTAAAAAAGGAGCTATGTCAGCTCCAAATAAAGGGTGCATTTGTTATATTAAGCATGCCAATGGCCAAATATGTGGCCATTGGCATGAAAATGTTGCAAAAAGTTATATAACTTTTTTTCAGGGGATTTATGTTTTAACTGGCACCCAGAAAACGGGTCCCTACCTAAAACTAAAAGGCTTATAAGCCCACAATTGTGGGATTTATGTATTACATGAAATGTCAATGGAGGGACTTGCAGAGCAAAACAATATGGCCTCCGTTTAGTGGTTGGGAAGGGGGGGAAGCTCCGTGTAAGATATGTAACTAAGCATTACTAGGCAATCCTATGTAAATGAGGCTTACAATACTGAATCACACTGCCACAAAAGTAATGAGCACTTACTGAGTCATGAAAGGGTTAGAGAAGGGGAGGAACAGAGTAAGAGGTAGGTGACATCATGGGGAAGGATAGAAAGAAATGTACCAGAGTGGAGGGCAGTGTAATGTTAGAGATGACAGACAGACAGCAGGGAGGAGGTGTGTCCCAACAGAACACTAGGAATGTCAAGAAATTGAGGGCATCGCTATCCCTACACTCAAGTTTCTTGAAAACGTGCATGGGGGGGCGGAAGGGAGGTTCAACATGTGGGGCGTGTTGCAAACTGTTTACAACGGTTTGGGCGGCTTTTAAGGCGTTCTGGGGTTTTAGCATGAATCAGCCTAGCTAACACCGTGTAAGGATGTGTGGGGTAACACCGTGTAGGGATGTGCCCTTTAAGTTACTGTGGCGTGTTTAAGCGGTGTGCACATTGCTCCCCTCAGGAAACAGAGAGGAAATAGGAAACAACCAAAATACAGGAAACTGCCAGAAGATACTACTAAAGTTAATTGGTGGAAACAATTAGAAGCAGGTAATTACACAGGCAGACTAGAAGCCCAACCCAGCATTTTAAACAAAAAAAGAGCAGTGCAGGCTGTTTCTCAAAGAGATACTGCCAGAAACTAAGCAAGCAGAATTGAAAACTGAGAAAAACCTGAACTCAGAGCAGAAATGCTAGGGGCTGCCATAGCGGTTATAATCAGGCAGAGGCGAATTGGTGGGGGTGGTGATAATGCAGAAGCTGACAGAGAACCCAGAGTGAGGAGAAGGAGAAGAGTATACAGGCCAGGGTCACCTACCATGGGTTACATGAGCTGGAGATAGTAGGGGTTGGGGACAGAGACCTCTTTCAGCAAATTGTTGAGCTGTGCAGGCCATGCCTCACACACAGAACCAACAGGGGGGAACCCATCCCAGTGGAAACCAGGGTTTGTGCTGGCCTAAGAATATTAGCAACAGGTGCCTTTTCAGAGACCAACTGGCGATATGATGGGGATATCACAGGCATCAGCCACCAGGGTACTGCACCAGTTCCTGGATGCCATGTCACCACATGTCAGTGATCATATATATGTCCCTAGTGACCGTGAGGTTGTGCCAGCAATATCGTCTCTTCCAGCAAATAGCGGGATACCCTGAGGTGCTGGGTGCAATAGACTGCACGCAAAGCACCAGCCGGTGAGCGGGTAGAGTCTACAAAACCCCAAGGGATACCCCCCCATCAACTGCCAGGTCGGGGTGATGCCCAGGGCATAATAATGAATGTGTGCTGGCTGCCCTGGTAGCTACCCCATTCCCACATCTGGCATCTGCGGGTGTACCAATCATTTGCCAATGGGGACTTCCCCACGGACACCTAGTGGGGATGCTGGTTATGCACTTGAGCCGTGGCTGATGACACCCATCAGAAATGCACACACACCGAACAGGAAAACCATAATGAGGCCCCGCACAAACACGTAATATCATAGGCTGTGTTTGGGCTGCTCAAGTCACGGTTCCCGGGGTCTGGACACGTCTGGTGGAGCTTTGCAGTACACTCCATCTACATGTTCCCAAATGATCATGGTTTGTGCTATCCTACATAATATGATCCCCCGGGAAAAACTGCAGCAGGACCAGCACAGGGCTGGGCCAAACATCCCCACCATTGCCAAGGCCACCACAGGCAGGGGTGACTTGGAGGAGCAACAACCTGACCTTGTCCCAGTAGGCAGAAGGAGGGGGCCCAGTATGCCCTGGCCTTGGCAAAGAGGCAACATAGCACATATGCTTGGTCAGTAGGAACACTGGGCCCGATACCTCACTCATAACAGTAACAGGGATGCCTAACATGACACAACCTGCTTCCAAATGTACAGGAGTGTAGTATGTGCATCCGACAGAGGCCCCTGCAGCACCAGAGGCATGAATGCCATGTGTTAAGTAATGTAATACCATGTATCATATGCACACCTGAGGACCATGACTAACATCCACCCTCACCAATCATAAACCAAAAAAACACAAACCCACCTCATAGCTATCACAAGGGATAGGAACCTAGATGTAATGCTACCCAATTCCAAAGGTATAAACACAAAAGATGTGTGCAGTGTAAATGCACACAGTATAGGGAATGCACATATCAGTGCTGTAATAGAAAACAGGGTCAAAGCGCACATCAGCACCCTGACACTACCAGGGTCACACCTCATACAGTGATGTACATGTGCAAAAACATGGAACAAGATACAAAATGAGGGTGACTACCAATAAATGGCATGGATAACCACACACCCCTGTTGTTACCACAACAAGAAGCAACATGCATTAGCCATGGTCAAACACCAATGGCTAAAACTGACTACTACTATATAGCTTGCTGCAGACCACTGTCCTAATAGCAGCAACTGCCCCAGGCCTATGTTCACAGGTTCACAGGTTCATACTAGGCTATCTGCCCTAGGGCATTTATAAGCCTAGACCAGAGTTCCATGGAGTCTGCCCCCTTTACTCTGACGGATAATTTGCCCATTATATTGCTGTGCCTCTGACAAGCAGTGATACTGAGGTTATCCCTGGGGGATACCTGCAATCTCCCATCCATTGATTAAGATCTCACTTGAACAAAGCCAGTGAGGTACTCAGCCTCACATGTACCAGGATGTTGTTCCACAGCATAGGGACTCTCTGGTTGAAGAATCTGTCCCTCCAGCACATCCTATTAATATCTGTGTTGAGGTTTAAATCTCCTGCCACTGTAGTTATGATGGATGTAGAGGTCTTGAGGTGAAGCGTGTACATTAACTCAGGTTTGGACATGGCCTTGGATGTCAGGCACAGGTCACCTCTGAGCAGACGGTAAGTCACGGAATAAGCTGGAATTCCCCCATTTGGGCAGCATAAGAAATATGTTTGAGACCCTTTCTCCTCCTGTCGAGGAATTTGTGGGCCCATCCAATTGCCATAGGTGTCGGGTCATATACATGCTGAATGGGGCATTGCACTCAATCAATGGTCCGATGAGTGAAGAGTACAGGGGAACAATGACCCCCCTGGATCTAGATGTGAATCCCTGCATGATGAGGTGGGCAATGTAGAAGTTCTACCTAACTACCCTGGCAACGTGAGTGTCAAACAAAAGGTTACTCTCAACCTGGGTGCCCAGGTCCCTGATAACCTCCTGTGTGCTTAGAGGATTGGGAACTAGTGGTAACCTTGTTCTTCCCAAAGGGTATGGCTATGCATTGTTTAGTGTGTAATGTAAGGCCATGGCTCTGGCACCAGTTATCCGTGACTATGACACCCTTCTGAAGGATGTCTGTGTCAGATGGGTGTCCAACTATGGTTCCCAGTCTGCAGTCATCTTCAAACTTTGTCAGCCATAATCCTGCTGTGTTTGCTTGTACTTCTGAAAAGTAGATTGGGTGTGGGCCCAGGACTGAGCCCACCACTTGTGACAGTTGTGGAGTGTGACATGGCAGCAGCAAGTGTGAACCTGTCTGTTCTGTCTCGTAGCCCGTTTGCAACCCATCCTGTGATGTATGGGTTCACATTTAAGCTGGTGATGTTTTCAATGATACCCAAGTGGGGTATTGTGTTGAAAGCCTTTGCCAGGTCAAGGTAGGCTGTGTGGGGCCCTTTCCCTTGTCAATGGCCTTTGGGGTTTTTTGAAACAGACAACCAAGAAGTTTAAAAGGCATGATCTGCCCTCAACAAAGCCTAACTGGGTTGGATCTAATGTCTGCAAGTCCCCTATGTCCTCATCTATGACTTCCATTATGATCTTTTCCATAGCTTAGCAGACCCTGCTTGTCCAGCTGATGGGATGGTAGTTTCCGGGGGGTGGAGGCACCCCATGTGAAGTGGGTCCACCATTGACATATGCCACTCCTTGGGAACATATCCTGAGTTGAGGCTAAGATCAACAGCTGCCCTGACTGCGGGTTTAATTCTTGAGTGAGTTCATGGAGCACAAAACCAGGGACACCATCTGGTCCCATGGATGGGGTTTTCCCTTGGATAGAGCAGTTCCCACCTGAGCATTTGAGATGTTTGGGGGCTACAATCCTCTGTCATACATATCTCCCAGTTGTGGTGGGGGGGTGGGTGGAGAAATCTGCACTGAACCTGTCAGCCAGTATGTTGGCAATGTCTGTAGGTTCAGTGATATTTACAGCATTCTGAGCCTATTCTGAGCATATCTGGGAGTTTCCTCCCAGGTTTAAAATCTAAAAAGGCCTCATTGTTGTCCCGTGAGCCCTTAGTGGGTTTACTCCCAAATTGCCTTGGATGATTTATGGGGAACTCAGTGTTTCCCCCATATTTAGCAGGGGGGTCTACCCTTCCACGGATATCGCCCATCTTGTAGTACCTCCTTCCTTGTGTTGTAGTGCTTGTTTATGGCTGAGGTCCACCACACTGGAGCTTGCCTCTGGTACAACGAGTCTGTGTTTTGTTTGGGATTGCCTCATCCATGCAGTCTTGAAGGTGCTGGTAGAAGGCAGTTGTAAGTGATACAGTGGCTTGGGTAATGGTGTCTGCTGGCTTGGGGCTTTGAAAGAGACCACAAAAGTCATTAGAAGTGTGTGTCGGCTTCTGAGAGGTTCTGCACTGTGGTCTTTTCTATCTGGGGTGGAGGTGGGATGTGGAGCTCCACTGAGAGTAGGTCATGATCTGATCTCACCAATGATGGGTATACCTCTGGTGTTGAACATTGTGAGCCCATGTTTGTGATGATGAGATCTACTATGTTGTCTCCTCTTGTGGGGATGGTGACTAGTTCTTCCATGGCATGTGAGTGTATGAACTCTAGGAACCTGTGGGCTAGAGTGTTGTGGCTGTAGTACTGATCCCAGTCTATATTTGGATAGTTGGGATCACCCAGTGTGATGGTGTTTGCAGGTACATGTATCCCGCCACTGTTTTCATGAAGCTTGTGAGGTACCTGAGTTTCAGAGGATGGCCTGTAACATGCTACAAATTTCAGAGCAGTCTTGCCTATGGTTAATTGCACCGGATGGTGTACAATGCATCGTGTGTTGCCACCAACCATGAGGTGAGGGTGTCCTGATGAATTTTGGGCACCCACCCCTCATAGTGGTAATATGTGTACTGCATAGATACGAAATATTGTGCCTCTGACTTAGTAGTGACACATTATGACCACCTTACATAATTGAATAATGTGACTATGCCTCTGTCCAGTCTGTGCCCTGTCCACATGCAGCTGTCCAGATGTCTCTTGAAAGAGTCAGTGAGGTACTCTGTCTAACATGAACTGGGATACTCTGCTAGAGTGTGAGATGCCTCTGAGTTATGACTCTGTCCCTTCAGCATGTCCTATACATGTATGTGCTGAGGTTCAAATCTTTAGCTCCCATGTTTCTGGTGGATGTGGATTGCTTGCAGTGGAGCATGTCTACCAAATCCTGATCGGACATGGTCTTGTATGTCAGGCATAGGTCACCTGTCATTGTGGTATGACACTGAAAAAAGCTTGTTTTTAGTTATTCTGGAAGTATATGACATGTGTTGTAGATCCCTGATCGTCATGGTAAGGTACTTGTGGGGTCTCTCCAGCTGCTGCAAGTGCTGGTTGAGGTACATACCAAATGGGGTGGTATTCAAGCATGGGCCTGATAAGGGGGAAGTATAGTGGTACAATGACCTCCTATGGTCTGGATGGAATACCCTCCATGATAAGGTGGCCAAGATAGAAAGTCTGTCAAACAACTTTGGCAACATGGGTGTCAAATGAGATGTCACTATCTACATGTGTCCCCAGCTGTCTGATTTGTTTCCTGTACTCATTGGGTTGCTGTCTATGTACAGATCTGTGGGTACTGTGTTCCTCCCAAAGGCGATGGCTACACATCAGTGGCAGTCAGTTTTAGGGCATGAGTCCAGCACCAGCTATGTGTCAGTGTGAGGGCAGTCTGTAGGATGTGTGTGCTGGCTGATGTATTCACTATGGTGCCCAGGTTGCAGTCATCTGTAAACTTTGTCGGCCACCACCCTCCTATGTTTGCTTTCACATCTGAAAACTAACTACCAAATAACAGAGGTCCCACGACACAACCTTCTGGGCCACCACTTGTGACTGACTTAGAACCTGACAAGGCACCTGCAATGTTGACATTATGGGTTCTGTTTCTGAGCCATTTTGCAACCTATGCTGTGACATATGGTGTTATATCTCAGCTGTTGAGCTTGTCTATGATGCCTGAGTGGGGTATTGTGTCAAGGCCTTAGCCAGGTAGGTTGTGTGGACTGACTAGCCCTGATCAATGGGTCTACTGACAGTTTCAAAGTAGTGAACTTGGTTCAAATAGGATCTGCACTGTACAAAGCTGAATTGGGTGTGATCAAGGGTCTGTAGGACACCAATGTCTCTGTGTGGAAGCTCCATAATGACCCTTCACAAAGCTTTGCAGACAAGGCTGTTTAAGCTTGTGTGGTGGTAGCTGCCAGGGTCTGTGGAGGCATCTCCTTTGTGGAGTGGGACCACTGTTGCCGTACTCCAGTGTTCAGGTACAGATCCTGTAGCAAGGCTAAGGTTAAATAGGATCTGCATATACAGGTTTATCTCCATCTGTAGTTCACATAGCATGCAACTGGGGATACCATCAGGTCCCATTGATGCTGTGTACTGTCTTTTGACTGCGGGTCTCGGATGGACATCCAGGATGACAGTGAGGTTACATAGAGCTGTGATAACTATCATGTCTTCGGGGTGAGGCAGGCGGTACATTGCACTCAACTGGTCTGCCAGGGTGTCAGTAATATCTGTCAGGTCCCTGGGATATAAGTTGTTGTGTACCAAATCTGAGCATATATGAGGGTTCCCACCCAGGCGTCAGACATAACTGAAGAAAGCAGTGTGGTTACCTTCATCGTCTGTGGTGATTTATGTCCCCAAGTTGAACTTGGGTGTCTTTATGTGAGAATGTAGCTTTCTACTACTGCTGATCACAGCTGCCTTACATTCTGGAGATGTAGCTCTGTCTTGCATTAGTATCCTTCATCTGTTATACAGTTTGTTTATGGCTGGGGTCCACAACAGGCCACGTTCCTTGGTGGTGAAGGTGTAATTCACAATTGTGATTGCATGGACAATGCTTACTGGAAGATGACCGTAGAAAGTGTCTGTGCAGGAGTCACCATTGTGTGTTGTGGTTTCCACTGGCCCAGTGGGCTTAATGGATACCATCTCAGCCCGAAGAAGTGTGAAGTCAGCTTCTGAGCTGTTTGTCACTATACCCTGGTATCATACTAGCACTGACACAGGTGTAAATAATTCCCCAGAATCCATCAAACAAAATGGACATGCAGGCTTACAGATGCCCTAGGGGTACCCTAGTATGAACCCATTATGATACAGATTGTACAGGCCACTACACATAACCCCAACGCTGTTGCAAATAATGGTAGTAAGCATGTTGTTGATTGCTGCATATGCTACGGATCACACCCATATTACAAACAACATACCAGACACACACAGGTATGGCCAACATTCATCCTGACATGTGCAGTGCAACCCCATAATGCCAAATACGTTCGCCAGGAGACTGGCGCGTGCCTGACATTATGTGGCCCTTACCACCGCATACGTACGCAAAGAGCAGTGTAGAACAACAGTGGGTGTTCTCAACAAAGGTGTCTCCTGAATGGATAGGAAAAACAACCACCACAGAATCATGAGAGGTTTGGTCTGCACAGCTATGGAAAGGACCAGCATGTACCACAGACATAATGATATTGTGGATCTATTGACACGCGACCCTACGCAGTGTGGGTTTAGAAACTGCAGACCCCACGGCTAAGCATGTGTGACGCAGTTGAAACAGTACTTGAAGTCAGTGATGAGGGCAATTTGGGCCCCACAGTGTAGGGGCCTTGCAAAGCCTTCTGTACAATACCCTATGTGTTCCGTATAGATTTGCTCACCAGCTGATATATACACCCCAATGTCATGGGAGGGTTGCAAACCAGACCAACGACAGAACTGACATGGTCAGACATGCAGCAGCCATGTCAGACTACAAACCACATATAACAGGCATCCCACAAAGCTTGATCCTGGGACCTTCACCATCTGGTATATATGCCCCATAGGTACAGGCCAACAAGTAAGGACTGTGCTGGAACATGTTTGTAGAGGACAACCGCCTGACATATCTGATACACCAGCTGACACAAGCATCCCATAAAGGGCCACATAGAAACAGACAGCTGGTGCCATAGCCATGTCAGCATGTTAAATGGTGAAAACAGTATAGTCAGCC
>NW_025056703.1:0-6408 GCF_019279795.1 Protopterus annectens | reverse complement strand
AAATTTTTTTTTTTTTTAAAAAGGGGGTTTTTTTTTTTTGGGGGGGGTTTTTTCCCCCTTTTTTTTAAAAGGGGGGGGGGGCCCCCAGTCGATTATGGACCACAGTTACCATTCATCTGCAAACCTGTTCAGCCATACACCTCCATGCTTGCCTGTACCTCTGAGCAGTATCTACTGAACAGGTGGGGTCCCAGGACCAAGACCTGTGGGGTGCCATTTGTGACTGGCTTAGAGTTGGACATGGCACCAGCAACTCTGAACATTTTGTGTTTGATCTGTGAGCCACTTTGGGCCCCCCATCCTTTTAGCTGTTAATGTTCAAGCTGGTTTGCTTGTCCATGATGACAGAGTGGGGGAAAGGGTGGAAAGTCCTTTGAGGTCCAGGTGGGCTGTGTGGACTACTTTACCTCCATCTATGTCCTTGGTAACTGTTTGAAATAAGTCAACTAGGTTTGGGGGCCAGGATTCCTTTTAAAAAGGTGAAGTTGTGGGGTCCAGTGTCTGGAGGTCTCCAATGTCTCTGTTTATGGGTTCCATGACAATTTGCTCAATAGCTTAGACCAGGCTGAGTAGACATATTGGGCAGTGGTTTCCATGTTCTGTTGTGGCACCCCCCTTTTTGGAGCTGGATGACTGTTTTGTATGCCATTCTTTGGGTACATAGCCTGTGGGAGCTTGAGTCTGGACAGTGAATGTAGGTGAGGGGGTAGTTCCTCATGGGCCTAGTTTAAGACCCGCCTGGGACACCATAAATCACATTGATGCTGTGTTTTTAGCTTTGGTGAAGGGTTTTCTTTACCTGCATGTCCATGACATCTGGGGCTCTGCATCCCTGTGATGGATACAGGCCCTTTTGAGGGTGATGGGGGAGTTTACACTGAACTTGCCCCCCTGGATGTGGGCAATGAAAGTTGGTTTGATGTATTTCTTTCCTTTTTTCAGTAGCTGACAGCATATTTGGAAGTTGACACCTACATGTCTGGTATAGCTACCTAAGGCTTTGTGGTTGTTATTCTTACATTCCTTGGCTATTTGTCTTTAGAAACTGTCCTTGGATTATTTTATGAGTGATCATTGTTTCTTCCTGATAATGATCAGTGATGCCTTTCCTATAGTGAAGTTGGATCTATCATGTGTTCATTTCCTCCTTCTGTTGTCTAGCTTATTTATGGGCAACAACCCCCTGATTGTTGTCCTATTTTTGGAGGAGTGCATCTTCGTTTTATTTGTGATGTCTCATTCCATGCATCCCTGTAGATGCTCATAGGATGCACTTGTAAATGATTCCAAAGATTGTATACCATTATCCTATATCAAGAGGGCTTTGGAACGCTCCACTTTGGTCTTGGGAAGTGTGCAGTTTGCTTTTGCAAATGTCTTCACAGTGGTTTCATTGACTGGGTGGGGGGGTGGGATGTGGATGTCCAGTGTGATTATTGATCTGATATTACCAGTGAGGGGCTTATCTCTGTTGTGGAATACTGGTACCCCATGTTGGTGATGATCATGTCCAGTATGTTGTCATCTCTAGTGGGCATGGTGACCAGCTGTTCCAGGGTGTTAGAGTTTTTTAACTCTAGGAAAAATTGGGGGACGTTGTGAGTAATTCCACCACTAAATGTTTGGGTAGTTGTAATCTCCTCATATAATGGTGTTTGATAGGATTTTTTTCCACTGTTCTCGGAATACTGAGTGAGGTTCCTGAGACAAGGTACATGATCTGTAGCAGGGCTACAATCTGATGGGCAGCTTTCCCCAATGTTAGTTGCACTTGCATGGTCTCCAAGGCCTCATGCTGTGCCACTAACCTGAAGGTGGGGGTATCCATAAGGTAAATGGGTACCCCCCTTTCCCTTTTTGTATTTCACTCGTGGTTTTGGGTCCAAAGGTCGGGATTGTGAGTTTTTTAATGGAGCATATCCAACAGCTCTGTGTTTGACATAGCTTTGTATGTTAGGCAGTGAACACCTCTGAGTAGGCGATATGCAAGGGAACGGATGGAGCATTTTGAGATGGTCTTTTGGCATGTATTTCAGGCCACTAATGCTTTTGTGAGGTATTGGCGGGTTTGTTTTTTAGTTGTCTTGTGAGGTACATAGCAACAGTGGCGTTGTACTCTATTATAGTTCTAGTGAGTGATGAGTAGGGGGAACAATGTCCTCTTCTATTCTGCATGAGACACATTTTGTGATGCCGTGTGCCACATAGGAGCGTTTCCTGCCTACTCTGGGCACTTGATTATCACAGTTCCATCCACTGTCCACCTGTGCCCCAACGTCTCTTGTCACACTTTCAGTGTGAAATATACTACCACCTATGTTGTAGTTCTTGGCTACAGAGTTTTTAACAAAGGGATGACAATGCACCTTTTGGCATTGAGCTAGAGCCCATGGCTTTGACAACAGCCATCTGTCTCAGTGAGGCCCCTTTTTTAGGATGTCCACATCTTTTTTTTTTTTACAATTATGGCCCCAGTTTGCAGTCCCTGGAAACTTCAGCAGCCACAGACCTTCCATGTTAATGTTTACTTCAGGGAAGTAGATACTACACAGCCTGGGAAGTTATCTGGTCCCATGGCTGCTTTATACTGGCTTTGGGAGTGTTTTTACCTGTGCAGCCTGATGACAGCAACTTTGCAGTCTTCCATTATAGAGATGTGCTCTTTCATGGGTGAGAGGGGGAAAGTTACCAGTGATCCTATCTGCCAGGGTCTTGGCAATATCAGTTGGGTCTGTACATTTATGCCATTGAGCTGTAACTCAGAACAGATCTGAGTGTAACCATGATATGGACCTGTCTGTTGGGCAGAGATCTCCTGAGTAGACAGTATGCAACAGAGTACAGATTGGGTTGCATTCAGTCTTGTTGCATGGGGCCCATTTGAGGCCAGTAATCCTCTTGTTAAGGTACTTCATTGGTCTTTCTAGCTGCTGAACGTGCCTAGTCAGATTCATCCCAAGTGTGTTGTGGTACTCTCTGACAGGTCTGATGACTGCTGAGTAGTGGGAACCTCCTTTGACCTACATGCACAGACCTTGGCAATTTGTGTGAACAGATAGCATGATTTTCAACCACTTTGTGAATGTGTTTCTGGAAGTAGAGATGACTTTTTCCACATTTGTCCATAGATCCCTTATTATCACACCCTGTATTTAGTTTAAGTGTGTGAGTATGCCCAGTATGACCTTTCAGTGTGATGCTGAAGGGCCACTACATTTGTTGGAGTGTGTGAGCACCCCCAGTATAGACATTTATACTATATGTGTATGGAAATTTTGTATTTTACAGCAGGGCTCACCTTTGTGTCATGGGTCAACAGGGATCATGCTGTGCCTGCAGGGCTTCCATGAGACACTTTGCATAGACTTATCAACATTTCTACATACAGGGGACAGCTATTCTTTGTACATTTCTACCGGGGGGCACACCTGATTTTTTGGGGTGTACATAGGATGTGGGTTTCACCTGACACTTATAAAATTTGCTATGCCTGCACTGCTATGTACAGGACACCATTTCAGTCTGTACTGTTGCCTATTGTGTGGCTTGAGGCATACTACTGTACTAGATGTTCCAATGTCATATTTACACTGTGACTTCATAGCCAAAAACCCACATCACCCCGCCGGGCCTGATTTTCCTCTGTCTGCATAGGGTGTGGGGAGGTTACCCTTTTCCTTTTAGGGCATGATACGCATTTCTTTGTGTTTGCATTAGTGTACAATTGTCCTGTTTCAGTGCCACTGAAATGCTATCATGGCTTAGTGGTTCAGTACTGTGACTATAGTGCACAGTATCCGGGGTTCGAACCCTGTCACTGTTTTTTATTTCCATGCTGGGCAGACCAGACTGCTTAAGGAACAGTAAAGCAGATATGAGCATGTTTACCTGACTTTGCTCAATTTTTCCCCAACATTGCTAAACATTCCCCGGCTTTGCGCTATTTGGGACAATTTTGTTTAAAAACTAGATATTGGTAAAAGCTGCTTAGCACTGCTTTATTTCTTCATGGCAATCATGCCTCAGGTGGTTGCAGGGCTGCCTTTGGATGAAATACTACACTCCTATACATGTTTGGAAACAGGTAGTGTCAAGTTAGGCACCCCATCAATTATATGTGCGAGTCAGAGAGGGGTATCATTTCCAGGGTTCCTACTGAGCCAGTGTATGTGCTATGTGTTGCCTCTTTGCCAAGGCCAAGGCATACTGGGCATGCCTCCTTCTGCCTACTGGGGCAGGCTCAGGTTGTTCCTCCTCCGAGTCATGCTGTGCCTGTGCAGGCCTTGGCAATGGTGGGGGCTGTTTGGTGCCCATGCTGTTCCTGCTGCAGCTGTTTTCACAGGATCATATTGTGTAGCATGGCACATACCATGACAATTTGGGTACATGTAGTTGGTGAGTACTGCAAGGCTCCACCAGATGTGTCCAGGCACGGAAACCATGACTTGAGCATCCCAAACACATGCTCGATTACTTTTTGTGTTTGAGTGCCTCATTATGGAGTTCTTGTTCAGGTGTGTGTGCATTTCTGATGGGTGTCATCAGCCATGGCTCCAGTGTATCCAGCATCCCCACTAGGTGACCATCAGGGATGTCCCCATTGGCAAATGTCTGGTACAGCGGGACAGATGCCAGATATGGGAATCTGGTAGCTTCCAGGGCAGCCAGCACAAAATTCAGTATTATGCCCTGGGCATCACACGACCTGGCAGTTGATGGAGTGGAAGCCCCGGGGTTTATGTAGGCCCTACCCGCTCAGGGGTGGTGCTTTGATGTGTATGTGCGTGCAGTCAATTGCACCCACTACCTCAGGGTATTCCGCTATTTGTGGAAAGAAGATTTGCTGGCCAATACCTCATGGGAATTGGGGAAATATACATGATCACAACATGTGCTGACATGGCATTCAGGAACTGGTGCAGTACCCTGGATCCTGATGCCTCTGAAATCCCCCTCATATCACCAGTTGGTCTCTGGAAGGTACCTGTTGCTAGTATTCTTAGGCCAAACATACCTTGGTTTCCACTGGGATGGGTTCCCCCTGTTGGTTCTGTGTGTGAGGCGTGGCCTGCACAGCTCAACAATTTGCTGCAGGAGCTCTCTGTCCACTCTATAGCACCCACTATCTCCAGCTCATGTAGCCCCTGGTCGGTTACCCTGGGTGTGTACCCTCTTCTCCGTGTCCGCACTGTCGGTTGCTCAGCAGCATTTCAATGGCACCACCCTCAGCATCTTGCACATGTTGCCTTATAATAGCAATGGCAGCCCCCAACATTTTTTCTCTCAGTTAAGCTTTTTTAAGTTTTCACTTCTCTTTGTAGACTGCGGTGTAGCAGTGTTTCTGAGAAAAACATGGGGGAATGTTGTTTGCAGAGTTTTAAGTGCTGGGCTGGGCCAGTGTACTGCCTGTGTAATTGGCTGATTCTGATTGATTTCATCTGGCAGCTCTGCTAGTTCTCCTTGGTTAACTTCCTACTACTTCTTTTCCTTCCTTTTCCCTTTCTGTTTCCACAGGGGAGAGCAAACAAAAACACCGATCTGCCCCACACGGCTTCACAGGCTTAAAAGGCTTAGGCGGGCACATTTTGTACAGGCTTAAAACCTTACACAGGCTTACAGGTGCACACACGGGACACAGGCTTAGACGGGGTTTTCAGGCATGCCCCGGCACACAGTGTAAGCACTTTGCAAGAAACTTTTGTGATAGCCACGGGACACCTTCGGGTTTTTGGGTTTCAGACAATTGTAAACAAGCCTCTTCCAGTCCTGAGTAACTCATAGCAAACACATGCCATTCTGCTCCAATAAGCTTAAAGTCTTTTTGATACATACCCCCTCATGATGTCACCTATCTTCTATTACTCCCCTAATCCCACTCTTACACTCTAGGGACGTGGTTCACATGGCAGGGAAAATTGGGATTCACTATCCTTATGCTCATTTGCATAGGATTGCCTACTAATACTTGGTTACATCTCTCAGACTGAGCTTCCCCCCTTAGCAACCACTACTCAGTAGCCATGTTGTCTTCAGCCTGCCATTCACCTGCATGGCAGATGAAGATTTAGAATAAAATCCCTATTTGTGGCTTTTATTTTATTTTTTAGGGGTTTTTGAGCGCCGCACATTTTGGGGCTCGCTTAAAAAATCGGAGATCGAGGAAAAAAAAAATTTTTTTTATTTTGAAACAGATAAAATGCCAATGGCCGTATATTTGGCCATTGGCATGCTTCCTCAACTTTTTTTGGGGTGCAATCCTTTTTATTTGAAAAAACCCGTTTTCCCTTTTGGCCTTGTTTTTTGCTATTTAACAAAAGAAAAATTTGGTTTAACCCCCCCCCCCAGTTTGGGGGCCAACCGAGTACCAAATTTTTGCCCAAAAAAAAACCCCCCTTTTTTCTTTTTTTT
>NW_025056702.1:0-8926 GCF_019279795.1 Protopterus annectens | reverse complement strand
AGCAGTACCTTGGGTACTCGAGGCTGGTGTCGGCCAAAATCTGCCTCTTCTCATGGCATCTTCAGACCTCCCTCTACCTTCTCTATAAGGCCTTTACCAAGGCCAAGACTTTAAACACCCCAGGGAAACAGTTTGGTAGGGCCCCTCACCTGGAACCACAACAGAAGAAGCAGATGCTTAAAATGGCTAGGGACTTGATTACTCTTATCAGGGGTACTTGCCCACCCCATAGATAAAAGGCCACAAGTGGAGGAATAATCACTGTCCTCAGAACGAGGCTTCCATCATTTGAGCTTACAACATAGGCCTCTGTCTATACCCCCTGTTTTGGGGATATAGTCGATGGTCTATTCAAGAGTCTTGTCTCTATCTCGGGTTTGTTGCCATGACATTTCATGGGCACTAACCTGGGACTGAGATCTCCCATCCTGAGTCGATATGTTTTTCTCAAGACAAAACCGTCCATGGCAATGGTGGTAAGACCTATTCAGTAACCTCTGTTATCCATACTGTGGATGTTCACAGACTAATTGTGTTATGCACATACCAGGTATAAAGAGTTTGAGGGATTTTGTATTTGTACCCCTGGCTGTGTGGAAGAAGTGGTGGTCATGCTCCACATTTCCAGCCTCTTTTCTACTAAGGTAATTACATTTGGCTACCTGTGCGATGGAATCACGCATTGCATGGAAGTAGTACAGCTCACTACAGAGACCATGGTGTTGAATGCATGTGGAAGTGGTACAGCTCACTACAGAAGACCATGCGTGTTGAATGCATGGAGTAGTGCAGCTCACTACAAGAAGACCATCGTGTTCAATGCATGGAAGTAGTTACAGCTCACTACACAGAAGACCATCGTGTTGAATGCATGGAAGTAGTACAGCTCACTACAGAAGACCATGGGTGTTGAGATGCATGGAGTGGTGGCTCACTGGGAAGACCATGGTGTTGAATGCATGGAAGTAGTACAGCTCACTACAAGAAGACCATGCGTGAATGCATGGAGGTGGGTACAGCTCACTGAAGACCATCGTGTTGAATGCATGGAAGTAGTACAGCTCACTACAAAGAAGACCATCGTGTTGAATGCATGCGTGGTACAGCTCACTACAGAGACCATCGTGTTGAATGCATGGAGTGATTTTGGCTCACTACAGAGACCATCGTGTTGAAGATGCATGGAAGTGAGTGCAGCTCACTACAGAGACCATCGTGTTGAATGCATGGAGTAGTACAGCTCACTGCAAGAAGACCATCGTGTTGAATGCATGGAAGTGGTACAGCTCACTACAGAAGACCATCGTGTTGAATGTCATGGAAGTAGTGCAGCTCACTACAGACCATCGTGTTGAATGCATGGAGTGTTTACAGCTCACTACAGGCGATATCGTGTTGAATGCATGGAAGTGAGTACAGCTCACTACAGAAGACCATGGAGTGTCGAATGCATGGCAGTAGTACAGCTCACCACAGAAGAGCATCGTGTTGTATGCATGGTAGTAGTACTGCTCACTACAGAAGACCATCGTGTTGAATGCATGGAAGTGGTACAGCTCACTACAGAAGACCATCGTGTTGAATGCATGGAAGTGGTACAGCTCACTACAGAAGACCATCGTGTTGAATGCATGGAAGTAGTACAGCTCACTACAGAAGACCATGGGTGTTGAATGCATGGAGTAGTACAGCTCACTACAGAGAAGACCATCGTGTTGAATGCATGGAGTAGTGCAGCTCACTACACAGAGACCATCGTGTTGAATGCATGGAAGTAGTACAGCTCACTACAAGAGACCACCATCGTGTTGAGATACATGGAAGTAGTACAGCTCACTACAGAGACCATCGTGTTGAATGCATGGAAGTGGTACAGCTCACTACAGAGACTGCATAATGTTGAATGCATGGAGTAGTACAGCTCACTACAAGAGACCATAAAGTGTTGAATGCATGCGTGGTACAGCTCACTACAGAGACCATCGTGTTGAATGCGTGGAGTAGGTACAGCTCACCACAGAGACCATGGTTGAATGCATGGAGTAGTACAGCTCACTACAGAAGACCATGGTGTTGAATGCATGGAAGTAGTACAGCTCACTACAGAAGACCATGGTGTTGAATGCATGAAAGTAGTACAGCTCACTACAAGAAGAAGACCATGATGTTGAATGCGTAGGTGGTACAGCTCACTACAGAAGACCATGCGTGTTGAATGCGTGGAGAATTACAGCTCACTACAGAGACCATGCGTGTTGGATGCCATGGAGTAGTACAGCTCACTACAGAGACCATGCGTCAATTTGAATGCATGGAAGTGGTACGGCTCACTACAGAACACCATCGTGTTGAGATGCATGGAGTAGTACAGCTCACTACAGAAGACCATCGTGTTGAATGCATGGAAGTAAGGTACAGCTCACTACAGAAGACCATCGTGTTAGATGCATGGAAGTAGGTACAGCTCACTACAGAAGACCATCGTGTTGAATGCATGGAAGTTGTACAGCTCTACTGAAGACCATCGTGTTGAATGCATGTGGAGTAGTACAGCTCACTACAGAGACCATGGGTGTTGAGGTGCGTAAGGAGTAGTACGGCTCACTACAGAGACCATCGTGTTGAATGCATGGAAGTGGTACAGCTCACTACAAGAGACCATCGTGTTGAATGCATGGAAGTGGTACAGCTCACTACAGAAGATCATGATGTTGAATGCATGGAAGTGGTACAGCTCACTACAGAGACCAGCCGTGTTGGATGCATGGAGTAAGTACAGCTCACTACAGAGACCATCGTGTTGAATGCATGGAGATGAGTACAGCTCACTACAGAGACCATGCGATGTTGGATGCATGGAGTAGTACAGCTCTGCCACAGAGACCATCGTGTTGGATGCATGGGCGTTACAGCTCACTACAGAACCATGCGTGTTGAATGCATGGAAGTAGTACAGCTCACTACAGAGACCGTGTTGAGATGCATGGAGTGGTACAGCTGCTACAAGGAAGACCATCGTGTTGAATGCATGGAGTAGTACAGCTCACTACAGAGACTCCTCGTGTTGAATGCATGGAAGTTGTACAGCTCACTACAGAGACCATCGTGTTGAGATGCATGGAGTAGTACAGCTCACTACAGAGACCACCATCGTGTTGAGTGCATGGAAGTAGTACAGCTCACTACAAGGGAGCCATGCGTGTTAGATGCATGGAAGTAGTACAGCTCACTACAGAGAGACCATCGTGTTGAATGCATGGAGTGGTACAATCACTACAGAGATCATCGTGTTGAATGCATGGAGTAGGTACAGCTCACTGAGACCATGCGTGTTGAATGCGTGGGAGTGGTACAGCTCACTGGAGAGACCATGGGTGTTGAGATGCATGGAAGTGGTACAGCTCACTGCAGAGACCATGGAGTGTTGGTTGGCTGGAGTGGTACAGCTGCCTGAGAGACCATCGTGTTGGATGCATGGAGTGGTACAGCTCACTACAGAGACCATGGAGTGTTGAGATGCATGGAGTAGTGCAGCTCACTACAGAGACCATCGTGTTGGATGCATGGAGTAGTGCAACCACTGCAGAGACCATGCGTGTTGGATGCATGGAGTAATTACAGCTCACTACAGAGAGACCAAAGCTAGGTGAATGCATGGGTGGTACAGCTCACTACAGAGGACCATGCGTGTTGAATGCATGGAGTAATTTTTGGCTCACTACAGAGACCATGGAGTGTTGAATGCATGGAGTGGTACAGCTCACTACGAGAGACCATGGGTGTTGAATGCATGGAGTAGTACAGCTCACTACAGAGACCATGAGTGTTGGATCTGTGTCTAACGTGGTGCTACAATAGAAATTCATGTGATGTGAGAATGGAGTCACCACAAATGGGTTATGGGTGGTTTGTGATGTATAATGTTATGGTTTCCTGACTTGATGAATATAGCTAACTGGGTTGGTTCTTAACTTGTTAATGGATGGGTAAATTCAAATGGGTGTGGTCTGATGGTTAAGTGGATGGAATTGATAAGCTATGTAAGGAGTACAATTAGCCATTACTAGTGGTGTATGGACTGGTTATTACATTACAGTCACTACATGTATCTTTAGCTTCATCTGTGAATGGTGCACATGATTAGAAGTCCTGCACATTACACGCTTGGGGAAAGTGCCATTTTCAAAAGAATTATCAATCCAAGCATGAAATAGTGAAGCATTCATAGCATTGAGAGCGGGTTGTAAAGTAAGGCATGGTAGTTTGTAACAAGTTGGTCCGGGTGAAACTCTTGTTGCTTGTGGTCATGTGGGAACAAGTAGCTGAGCATTACCAGAGTTTGCAATTTTGAGCCACATGGGTGCTCCTGCTGTTGAGCAGTTAGAGGCTCTGGACAAATGATACTATTTGATGGAATGCATTACTGGTATTGTAAAGTGATAAAGTTTTTCAAGAAATAGTGAAGTGATAAAGGTTGCAGAAGCGGTGTGATGTGTATGTGTGCTGCTAGAATTAAAATAAAATAATAAAGGTCAATCGATTGGCATAGCTTATTGTAAGATCTGTCATGTTGTGCAGATGTGAATAAGGAACCGCTATTGTGGAATGTCTTGTCTTAGCCTTGATTTGCAGTACTATTGTGTGAATGATTGGTGGTGAAGTTGTATGATTGCTTTTTATTTGTGGCTGGAGCTTGTACAGTGTCTTAAGGACTGGTCCTTGGTGAATAAATGTAGGCATGTAGATTTTTTTGGCCGCAGGGCAGGCACCAGCATACATCTGGAAGACTGTTGGATACAACTGGTGATGTGAGTGGATCAGGCTGTAGACAGAAGGATTGTGGTGTGAGTGGACACTGTGATGCTGGCTACCTTGGCGAGGTACAGAACTTTCACAATAGTGCTGGTAAAATTACCACTTTGCACATTGTAAACCAAAGCCAGCTAATCTTGCGTGTCACAGGGGGATCAGTTTGAAGCTTCACAATTTACATTTTAAAAATTAAATGGAATAAGATTTACTATAGATTTATGGATCTATTAAAGAGATTTGTTTCATGGGTGATGGATCTTCATTAAGCTGCAGTCTTAATGTATACAGGGGTTATATTTATAGGAATATAAATGGATATAAATGCGCCAGACTTTGTAAATTGAGATACTGTAAAGCTAAAAATGTGAGTAAGATACATGCATGCTAAGCGGTGAAATTCTGAGTAAAACCAATATATAGTTACGGTATATGTAGTTGATCATTGCTGGAACTGTGAAGTGCAATAAATAAGATGACTAATTTCACTATTAAGAAGAACCCTACTGATTAGAATTACAGTAACAGCTACAAAAGGGATCATTTTGCAGTGAACATGCGTGAACAGTAACAGGATGTTATTGCATAAGATGATGTCTGGCACAATTAAAGTGCAACAAATTACAACTGGTATGCATTACCATATACTCAATGCCAAGTCTCAATCTCAAGATGCATGCACTTTCGAGGCCCTTCTCAATATGGAGAACATGATGTCTGTGCTGTGACAGAAACCTGGTTCAAGGCTCCTAGAGCACCCCAGCGCACTTGGGTTTCACCTCATATCATCGCGTTCCGACTAAAATTCGGACAACACCAAGAGAAAGGAGGTGTCCATATTCATAAGGACACCCACACCTCAAGGTTAATTGGCAATGCCGCGATCATCCGAGGAGACCATCCAGGTGCAATTAACCATAGGCAAGAACTGCTCTGCAATTTGTAGCATGTTACAGACCACCCTCTCAAACTCAGGAACTACTCCACATGGCCTTCCTGAAAACATTGGAGGATAAATGTATCTCAAGAAACACACCATTATACTAGGTGACTTCAACTACCCTAATATAGACTGGGAACACTACTCCAAGCCCGAACACTCTAACTTAAAGATTCCTGGGTTCATAAACTCAAATGCCATGGAACAGCAGTCACCATCCCCACAAGGGGAAAACATACCTGATCTCATCATCACGAACATGGGATCAAAATGTTCAACACTGGAGTATACCCCTCACTGGTGAGATCAGATCATGACTAATCTAAGCTGGAGGTCTCATCCCACCCCCACCTGAAACAAAAGACCACAGTGAAAAACTTCTCAAAGCCGATTTCACACTTCTAAGAAACTAGTGTGGTCTCCTTTAAGGCCCTGAGCCAGTGGTAAACATTACTCAAACCGCTGTAGATCACTTACAAATGCCTTCTACCAGCACCTACAGGACTGCATGGATCCCAGGCAATCCCAAACAAAACTAGAGACTCTCTCTGTACCAAGGCAAGCATCCAGTCTGAGATTATTGCCCCAGCCATAAACAAGCTCTACAACAAAGGAGGAAGCTGCAAGATGGAGGCAAAGATGCTTGAAGGTGAACACCTTTGGTCATTATAAGTAAAAACTAAGAGCTCTCATAAAATCCCTCGTAGGAGCCAGATTTTGAGAGAGAAAAATCACACCAAGGACTCCTAGGGCCGTCCCATAAGACCTTCTTTAGCTATGTTAGAAACCCTGGGAAACTCCCAAATATGCTCAGGAATTGGTTTCAAAATGATGTGAAAATTACTGAACCTACACACATTGCCAACATGCACTGGCTGGTGGGTTCAGTGCAAAACTCTCCCCCCACCTCCCCCCAAAGGGAGAGATATCTATTCCAGAGGGATTGTAGCCCCAGACATCTCCAACGCCCAGGTGAGACTGCCCTCACTAAGACCCAAAACACAGCATCCATGGGACGGGATGGGTGTCCCCAACTAGTGTGTGCTTCACAGACTAAGCGATTAAACCCACAGTTAGGACAGCTGTTTTAATCTTAGCCTCACCTCTCAGGATGTACCCAAGGAGTGAAGCCTTGCAGCCTGTGGTCCCCACTTGTAGGGCGGTGCCTCCACCAGACCCTGGAAATTACCGCCCCATTAGCTTGACAAAGCCTTATCTGCAAAGCCATGGAAGGGATCACAATGGAACTCATAAATAAAGACATAGGAACTTGCAGACTTTGGATCCAACCCAGTTTGGCTTTGTCGAGGCAGATCCACCTCTTAAACTAGTTTATTTTTGAGACAGTCGCAAGGCCATTGATGAGGAAAGGCAGTCCAGCCACAGCCTACCTCCCAACCCTGGCGAGAGCCTTGACACAATACCACCCCACTCAGGTATCATCCAGAAAAACTCATCAGCTTGAATGTAAGCCCATACATCACAAGATGGTTTGCAAGCCTGTAGCTAAGTATTAGAACCCACAGGGTCCAGAGTTGCTGGAGCCATGTCAGACTCAAAGCCTGTCACAAGTGGTGTCCCACAGGGCTCAGTCCTGGGTCCACTCTTGTTCGGCATCTACTTTTCTGAAGTACAAGCAAACACAGGAGGGTTATGGCTGACAAAGTTTGCAGATGACTGCAAACTGGGCGCCATAGTCGAAAACACATCTGACACAGATATCTCCAGAAGGGCCTCACAGAAATGGATAACTGGTGCCAGAGCCATGGCCTGAAGTTAAACGCCAAAAAAGGCATAGTCATACCCTTCGGGAAAAACAAGGTTACCCCTAGCTACCATATAGGTGGCAATCCACTGAGCACAGAAAAAGTCATCAGGGATCTGGGGACCCAGGTTGACAGTAGCCTTTCGTTTGACACTCATGTTGCTAAAGTAGTTAGGAAAACCTTCTATATCGCCCACCTGATCATGAAGGGATTCACATCTAGATCAAAGGAGGTCATCGTCCCCCTGTACTCATCACTCATTAGACCTATGATTGAGTACAATGCCCCGTTCCGAATGTATCTGACCAGACACCTGCTGCAGCTTGAAAGGCCCCAAAAGTTCCTCACCAAAAGGATAAAGGGTCTCAAAAATATGTCTTATGCTGCCCGACTGAAAGAACTCCAGCTCTATTCAGTCTCATACCGCTTGCTCAGAGGTGACCTGTGCCTGACATATAAGGCCATGTCAGACCCAGATTTGATGAATATGCTTCACCTCAAAAAATCTAGATCCCTCAGAACCACAAGGGCGAGAGACTTAAACCTTGACACGGTTATAAATAGAACGTGCTGGAGGGACAGATTCATCACCCAGAGACTCCCTATGCTGTGGAACAAAATCCCGGTACATGTGAGGCAGAGCACCTTGCTGGCCTTGTTCAAGAGGAATCTTGACCAATGGATGGGAGATCGCAGATATACCCCAGGGATTACTTCAGTGTCACTGCTTGACAGAGGCACAGCAAAATGATAGGCATAGTTTTTATTCAAACTAAAGGGGTGGCGAAAGCCACATAACTATGGGCTAGGCTTGTAAATGCCCTTGGGCAGATAGCCTAGTATGAACCTATGAACCTATGAACCTATGAACCATATGTTTTTTGTTTAATATTGACTCAAAGCATGTGGGTGCTATCATGCAGGTCTGAAATTTGTTTATAGTGTATCATCTGTTAGCTATTTAAACAGGAAAGGAAAATAAGTGGCAGACTGCTTTGCAAAGCAGTGAACTATTGCCAGTGCTATTGCTATGTTGCTTGGTTTTAAATTTGACAGGAGTAGTGCAACAAAAAAAGTCTCCCACTGTAAGGAGGAAAAGGCAGACTAGCAAACAATACATTGGTCTGGTCACCTGCTGTGATAAGCTGTCAATCACATGCAGATAATGGCTCAAATTACCCTTGGCTGCTTGACAGCTAGGGAAGGTAGGTGTGAAGTGGGAGGGGAGATTCCTTGCAGAGCTAGATTCCAGCCTTCACAAAAGAAAGCAATTTAGCATTTGAAAGGAGAAAAAGATAGAAAATGCACTTTTGTGTTCTGTTCTGTAGCATTTGCACTTGCCTTGTTGTTTCAAGTGGTCCATTTAAAAGGATAACAAATTTAAACAGTCTGAATTAATCAGAATGTAGTC
>NW_025056701.1:0-7114 GCF_019279795.1 Protopterus annectens | reverse complement strand
CGTTGGCAGACGTTAGAATGGTGTTTTTTCCAGTAAAAAAGTGGGAAATGGAGAAAGCTGGAATAGAGCATTTAATCAGTAAGAATCTGGAGGGTTGCCCTCAAATGTTCTTCCTATTAGATGATGAACTAATGATAATGATTCAATAGATAGGCAGATCAGAAAGGTTAAAAACATTGAAGCACCAGCAGAGCAATGCAAGTGTTTGTGTCCATAACTGTCAATGTGCCTATAGTTGTTTCATGTGTAGCCGCAAACATGGAATGAATGCTTCTAGTAAAGAAGAGCAAATTGATTAAACAACAACTAGACAAAAAATTCCCAAAATGGAGCCCTGTTCCACAACTGCCTACCTAAGTTACAAAAACAGAATAAATTCAGGTTCTTAATCTAGGCAGCAGCAAACACAGTGCAACAATTTCAGAAAAAAACAGCTAAAATAAGCAAGTGATACGTAAAATGTCTGTAGTGCAATATACAGTCAAAAATTCCACATAAGTTTTGCAGAGATCAGCAGATACCTGTCACAACAAAGCAGGCTGATCACAACCTGTGATTCATAAAACAAGTGCAAACCATGCAGGTTATGCAGCAAACAAGAGCAAAACTGATTTAAACAATTAACTAATAAAAGTTTCAAAATCTGCTCACCAGTAAACTTCAATCGACAGCTCTAACTGCACACCATGTCACTAAGGCAGGGAAACCTCCACAAGAATTAGTTTTAGTGCCCAAATTATACAAACAAACAGGGATCAGCATGTCTTGACCCAGTCTGTTATGTGTCTCTGTCAGATTTAGTGCCGAACTCTGGAAGTCCATAATTGTTCAGTACTTTTAGCGCCTGTGTTACCAGCCCTGGACATTAATAACTTCAACGGTACCACCACGATGCTCCACATATAGAAGATTCTGCCGAGGGCACCAACACCTACATCGCCTTTGCTGTGAGGCTACAACGCTACTGCAGCACCACTACCGCTGGGTCATGTCAACAGCAAGGCAACAATTTCAGAAAATGCCAGTTCTCTTCTAAAACACAGTTAAACAAAATCCTTCCAGATCTTTATATTACTTTCTTCCTCCAGGCTTTCCCAATCCATAATTCTCCTCAACCTCTAGAGCAAGAAATATACAAAGTCACATCAAAAGGCTTCAAATATACAATTTTTAAATATTGCTCTTTTAAGAAACTTAGGTGTTTGATAGGAAATAACAGTTTTTACATTACACAACTTTTCTGAAGGATATGAATGAAACTACAAAATGTCTGTCTTTATATTCTGATCAGTCTTTAGCTGAGTTGCTACTTCCAATTTGCCAGGAAACTAAAACCTTATGCAAATGGACCAAAAATGAGGCAAAAAACTTGGCATTCTGCAGAAAGTGTACAGTTGAGAGGAAGCGTCTTAAATCGCCAAGAATACAATTTATTTATCTTCATGGATTGATTATACATCATTTTTATCTCATCTCCCTCCTATTCTAACTGTTAGTAAATGAGACTCACTGCTCTAACCTGGGTATGGTTCTAATTTCTTCTATAAACATTTCTATTTGTACTTTTTTATGAGATTTCTAATTTCTCTCTGCTTGTAGGATGTCATAACATCTAAAATATTCTAATATTGCTACAGGATCTCAAGGTTTATTTTCCTTATTATAGCTCCTGCTTGGAGACAATGTTTGCTTCTCATCCTCTTGTTTCAGAACCTAAAAGTTCAAAGTGGAATGAAATTTGGTATTACTATCAAAACAGTTGCATACAGCAACTTGTTATACACTATGCATATTACTGGTAGTATCTTATTTTCTTATTTTCTCTGCAGTTCTGTGATTCCTCTTATTCTAAATATTTTAAATTGTCGTCATTGTACAATTTGTTACTTTCACTTTTTATTTTGTATTTACACCTCTATTTTAAGCTCCATTCTCATTTTATCTCACTCCCTAGCCATATAATTGAAAATGTCTATCTTCCTAATAAACCCAAAATACTCACTACCTTATTCCTTAAATTCCTCTTGTTGCAAACAGATAGGTGGGGTGCCACCAGTGTTCTATTTTTTTATTTAATCACCCTTCATTATTTTAATTATGACTTCACATAAAATTAAATACTCATCGGAGATGTATCAAAAAATTAATTAAATGCACAAGATCCCATGAAACATAATTTCTCTGTAGCCCAGCCCAGTTTTTATCCTTTAGAATAATATGTAATTCCTCTGAACTCAGACTACTGAATTTACATTCATACCAAATATTTTCTCATAAATTTCAAAAATCAAACTCTTTGTTATATTTTTTCCTTTTATCTCCCTCTACATACATCCTTCACTGCTGCAAATTAGCCCCAGTCTCACCCAGTAGCTATTCTCTGCTGAATGCTGATTTTTTTCCTCCCAGAATTTTCTTAAGCTCCATAAAAAGAAGTTATGTACTCACCATAACGTTCCATGTTTGTAGTCCCTCTGTCTCATTCTACACATGGGTTCGGAGCCGATCCTCCTCATCCTCACCGCCTTTATACAAGCTCAAAGTCTTCTAGTTAGTCATTAGGGTAGGTATTCCATGGTGCAATGTTCAGTACAATCCCCAGATCTTGTTTTCGTTTAACCAGAGAAATAATAAAAACATAAAAAGAACCAACAATAAAAGGTCACCAGTTAATAATAATAATTGTTTCTCCTGTCTCCAGATCCTAGGATGGGGAAGAGGTTCAGAATGTAGAAGGGCAAGATGGACAAACATGGAACGTTATGGTAAGTATAGTCCTCTTACGCCTAAAGTCCTATTCCCGCCTTTATTCTACATGGGACAGCATCCCACCTATTCTGGGTGGCTCAAGGAAAAAATAAATACCCAGAGCACCGTGGAACCAAAGAAGCTCTATCCTGAAAAGCCAATCCACTAGGAGTAATAAATATGTGAGGGTATTCAAGTTGCTGCTGCATTGACATTTATCAAGACTCAGGCCGAAAGGCTGGCAGAAGCAGACTGAGCCCAGAGGAATGAGCTTCCTTAATTTTGAAAAGGTAAAGATTACCACTGAAGAGTAAATGTAAGCTATACAGCCAGGAGAACCAATTGAGAGGGTCACTTCTGAAACTGGTAGGTCTAATTTATGGGGGGTCAGAGAAGGAATAATTGGTCTGACTTCCTCAATCTTTAGTCCAGTGCAAATAAAAACGAATTGCAGAACATCCAACTGATGTGAAACTATATTCTATGCAGTGTTTAAGAATGATTAGGGAAGAACGCTTTTGAAGCCTGGTGATCATTGAAAGTGTTATGGGGAATGGTCTCATGCAACAGCTGGATGGATTAGTAATGCAATAGAGTTCTATGTGAAATATCAGATAAGGGGGTTTGACAGACAGTGCTTATAACTCTAAATACTTGTCTAGTAGATGTGATTGCTACCTAAAGCCAAAGTTTTCAAGACAGAAATTTCAAAGGAGGCAAATGATGGCTCAAAGAATGAGACGTTAATCTGATAGAACAAATTCAAGTCCTATGAAGCAATTGTTCTGAAGGGAGGTGTCTTAATAGTGGCACTTTGCTAGTTAGTCTACAAACCATGTGGACATCACATTTAACTGTAGGACTTAGATGAAAATTAGAAATCACGCTGAACCCTGATATGCCAGACGCAGATCCCTAAGTAGAAAAGTTCAGACAATAATTCCAAAACCAATCGGAATAGCTATAATGGTCAACATTCCTTTCCAGCCTTAGGCATAACGTTAATCCACTGCACTGCATGGCCTGCCTAATATGACAACAAAAGTTAAAAAAAATCCTGGACAAAATCAGGAAGCAAATCCAAAGATAAGAACTTTTCATCAAATGAACAGGCAATTAGGTATAATTAGGTCAACAAAGCCAACTTTGAGGTTAACACATGCTCCAAAGACCTCTACCCATTACCACCAATGTAAAACATGCTGGAGGGCAGGTTCATAACCCAGAGACTGCCCATGCTATGGAATAGACTTCCCATACATGTCAAACAGACCACTCACTGGACCCAGCTCTCAAGAGAAATCTTGATGAGTGGATGAGAAATAGAAAATTCAATTCCCTAGGGGACTCACCTTAGTGGCTTTACTCAACAGAGGCACTGGGAACCAAGGGTTGGGTAGCATGATGCCAGGGTAAATCCCATATATTAGGGCTAGCTTGTAAAGGCTCCAGGGCCATTAACCTAGTACATACCTATGAACTCATAAGATAACCTCCTCCAGGCAAAAAGATAACCATAAGCACTTCTTCAGAAATGTCAGAAACCTCAAGTAAGGGTGCAAAGCAATGTGGTGAACTGGTGGTTAATGATGCTACATTCACTTTAGCCTGGAAAAGAAAAGTTTTAATCTGTTGGCTGCAGATCTCAGGTCTTACTTTACTCCCTTATTCACCCCAAAAAATAAAAAAAAGTAGGACTCACTGAGAGGGCAAACCTGTGCCTGGTGTACAAGTCATCTTTGATTCCTCGCTTCTAATGAACTCTTTTGCACATCCACAAAACAAACAGCATCATGAACTACTAGACTCCAAGGATCTGTGCATTTTGCTTGAGACATAAATAATAGGACATGTTGGAAAGAAAGATAGGTATGTCAGAGAATCTCCCATTCCTCTGGAACAGGCTCCCCATCTACGAAAGCAGTCCCTCCCTAAACATATTTAAGTTACATAACTTGGACCAGTGGATGGGAAATCAGAAATTCACCCCTTGGTCTGGTCCAAGCCATGTCTCTTTATGGTCAGCAGCCAGTAAATCATGCCATAAATCCAAAATCAATTCCCATATATAAAATATTGAATCAATAATAATCTCTGGGTCACATTTAGGTTTCCCGGCTAGATTCTATAAAGGCTCTAGTGGTTGTTATCCTTTTATACATCTGTAGACTATCTATATATATATATATATATATATATATATATATATATATATATATATATATATATATTTAAATAGATATGTATAGATATCGATATATATATAGATTATATACATCACATGTCACACACATGATTATCATCACACACATTATTATACACATATATATATATATATATATATATATATATATATATATATATATACAGTGTGTGTGTGTACAGGCATATGCATAATAGTGATTGCATCTTTATGGGCATTCAGAAGCCATGTAGCTGAAACACTGATATGTCCTTACATTTGCATATATTCCACAGGCCTCCACTACAGGATGTTTACTGTATTACACAGTGAAGACTTCTGAAACACTTCATCCAAGCCAAATGTTCTACTATTGCTCAAACACAGGATATATTACTCCAACCATCATCCCCGCAAGTGTATTCTGCAAATGTGTTAAGGTTCACTGAAGATTGATTCCAATTTCTTTTAGAAAACTAATGTTTTATATTGCACATTACACTCTGTTGACTGGACATTGCACTGTGTTTTGTTACCACTGAAAATGTATACAGTTTTATTATGTAATTAGCCCAAACTATTCTGCCTATTCCTTACATTTCTGCATTTTTGTTTGCCTGTGAATGTTTTATTTCATCCTATAGGAAATTCGAAATTGGTCAGTCACTGGTCAAAGTACTACCCCTGTAAAGAAATATAAATGAATAACAAGCCTCAGTCTAGCTGAGTCTGCAGGTTGCCGAGTGCTTTGTCTGTATGTGACCTTTTACCCTTTGCTTGGATGTTGCTCTGTATAATTGGTCATGCTCAGCGAATGCTTCTGTATATAAATGCCCACCAATTACCAACAGTTTGATGAAGTCTAGTCGAGCCTGGATTTAAAACGCAATAATGAAATGCTTTTATGGATGTCCTGCTTTGTTATTAAATTAAAGAAGCATTGTGAGTTCTTTTTCTGGCTTAATTTAATTCTGTTCAGTTCATGCTGTTTCATATCGCCTAACTGCTATGATTTTGGTCTGAGTTCTAGTCTTACCCAAGGATTCTATGAGTTCTATTGTTGTGACTTGTTTTAGAGTACATACTTCTTTATTAAATATATAACTAAACTCTATACAAAGAGTCAATTAGCAGAAACGCTTATAGAGTCTACAATCTAAAGATTGCTCTGCTGTGTAGCACAAGAATACCCGCTTCTTGACCCCACTACTATGATTTTTAAAGGTACAGATTTTAGGTTCGAGGTTGAGATAAGGTTGTTTGGACAGTTTAGGTAATCCTTATTGCCGCAGGAGGATGCTTTGTTTTAAGCCTTGTTTCTGCAAAATATAGCTAAGCTTATCACCTTATGCTGAAATACAATATTCAGGGGCTAAGCTTTTATTGGAGTCCACTGTATCCATAAATACTTAAAAAAAAAATCATAGATCTGTGGTAGCCATGTAACTGAAACAATGGTATATCCTTAAGGGGTCATATCGATATATATCCTAAGTGGAGGTTTAAGGTATCATACTATGAAAACTCCAGCTAGCTATATATATGTTTTATTATAGAAAATAAACAAACTTAAATGGAAATAACAAAAAAAGGAGGTTTAATTAGGCTTCTAAAACTCATAAAACCAGTTTCATTTTAATCAAGGCTGGTCAGTGTGAGCCACATAAAAACAAAAACCACCATAGGCTAATACTAGCTCACCTCCTACCCAGTATGCAAACTTCTGGCACGAAGCCAAAGCACCAATATAAAGAAACATGTTAAAACAATAAAATAATCAAAAAGGATATCATAGAAAGCACATCCTCATTTTTAAAAGTGAAATGTTGTCGATAAACAGTGGGTAAGAAACTTAAAGAAGTTCATCACTACTTTATATTGTCGTCAGAGCACCATTCTTCCTAGCAGGAGGGTGCAAATGAAGAGATGAAGAAATCAGCAAAGCAAAGGAGAGAAATGTTTTACCGAATTCATCTAAGTCTTGGGTGAGGTGTCCTTCATGAAATGGATCCTGTTTTTACAAAATCTCATCAAGACAACACACTGATATAGGTTCAGTAGGTGTTTCTAGGTTTTAGCACTATTAAAGGGCCTTTTAAGTTCATAGCTATGCTCCAAATTTGACAAGTTCTGATCCAAAATGGGCTAAACTACAGGTTACCTGTTTGCATTAAGACATAGGTG
>NW_025056700.1:0-6939 GCF_019279795.1 Protopterus annectens | reverse complement strand
CATTTGGGCCCCTGACACAGACATGGGTTAAATAAGCATGAGTATCATGTTGATATTTTAGAGCTTGCGAACTGTGTACTGACCTTGTGTCCATGACTACTATAAATGGATAGATGACCACCCACATAGCTGTATGCCATCAGCAATACCTTACTTGTAAACCTGTCCCCAGAAGACAGCAGCAATGCACAAAACATAATGTTATGCTATATTGGCTTTACAGGGTAAGTAGAGCAGCACCAACTGGGCAGCATGTCAACCTTTGTCTGAACGAGCATATTAGGTCACAGGTGGATTACTGTAAGGCTAACTATTAGTACAAATTGGACACATCCACTAAGAGCAATCCCAAGGCCATCTGCACATATATCTGCAGTTTCAGAGGCAACAGCCCAACTCTACCTACAATGGTGGTCAATCATAGCACATACGCACACACCATAGCTACAGCCAACCTGCTGCAGAGAGGTTTAGGGCAAACATCACCCCCCTGGCCCACCAACAGTATAGGTGGATATGCAGTGCTCACGCACCTCTGCCATCATCATGGATCAGTTGCAAACTGCCTAATCAGAGTTAACAAAAGCAAGTCCCCTTGGGACCTGATAACATTCCTGTCTGCATCCTACATGAACCCAGGCATATGCTTCCAGCTCCATTACACACTGTATGCAAGCAAAGCCTGAGCACCATTGAGATCCTGTCTGCAAGGAACACAGCCACTGTCATCTCTCTACACAAATGTCAATGATGGTTTATTCAATGTACAGACCCTCATTGGGGGAACATGACACATCAGGACCAGGAGTGCAATGCATGTTCATACAGTGCTGCCAGGTACAGGGTATGATGTTTGTAAGTGGTGGCTAATGATAGTTCATATTCATGTGCTGGCTCTGTAAAGAACTCTGGGTAATGTTTGAGGTCCTGTGATGTGTTTCCCTGCTTATGTCTTCCAGGTGCCATGCTGAGGCAACCGCCTTACACCCATGGAGACAGCAGCCATCAAGAAGCTGTAATCTTAAACTATGCCATCCTTTCTGGCTGTAGCTGGCGTGCACCCGTGGAAGCAGACTGCCCTGTGGAATGAGATCATCTTGAGTGAAACATCTTGGGCCAACACGATGCACATACAATTAGGTCAGGCATAGAGCAACTGACCTTATACAGCGTACAGGCAAAAGAGCTGCTGCTGTAGTGAGGGACCGACTGCTACCGCTGGGGCCAGCTACACAGGTACCGCTTATGGTAACAGAGAGCTCCGCCAACCTTGGGGTAGTCCCCACGTTCAAATGCGGAAACAGCAGTTGTGGAGTGTGGGTGGCACCCAGGCAACAGGCGGGCGAGCATCTAGGTAAAGCCAGCGTACATCAGTGTAAAGAGGTGTAGCACTTAAACTGTTCGGCGCAGAGTTTCCTACGCATATGTCGCGCAAAATGGATTAGTAAGTGGGTTTAGTAAATACCACAAGTGCATCTATGATAAAGGACATCAATTTGTGTAATATCATAGTGTACCGTCCCCTGTGCAGAAATGTAGAGTTCATCTTGCACCACTGCCTAATTTTGAATCTACCGACAATACGGTCCCTACAACTATATAGGTCCCTCTGGTCTGCATCGCGGAACAGCAGCCCAGCTGGTAAGTATGGATTTTCCTGTTGTACCACCAGTACCCCAGCCATGCTAAAGTTAATTGTACGTGACTATGCATTAACCAGCCAGACCCAGCCATTTGGCAATATTTGCATGTTCACTCAGGGTGGCGCTTACTGCATTGCATCACGGTGGTCATCACAGGCACCATTTGCAGGAGATATCAAATATCCAGCATACCTCACAACCTATCATTGCAGGGACATGTAGACAAAGACTGAAAAATGGGGGAAAAAGGCCCAAAGTGGGTCATATTGTATAAATTAGTGGTATACAGTGTATATAAATGGTGTACACACCTGTTAGAAATGACAGGTATTTGTGATATACAAAAATGAGAGCACAATAGACAAGGTCAAAATACTGTCAACCTTTCATGTGATATAAACCCGTATTACCCAGCTGTAAAGTAATCATCAAACCTGTAAGGGGGAAACAATAATGACACATAACAGTACAACAACCTAGATGCATATGTGTGCACTGGCTGAAGCCTCTACTGTGTTGAGTCAGCTTCTCAATATCACTCAGCATGACATCCTATTGGGTACACACCTGTCATCAATTACAGAGACCCTGTGATTAACACCAGCAAATAATGGTCAGCCGTCCTACCAGGATTATCCTAACATATACCCCAGTTGTTCGCTACAGCAGCAGCCATGGTTCACATAGAGCTGATGAAGCTGCTAAGGGATCACATGTTTGAGATGTGCAGCCTGAGAAGGGTGTACCAAAACATTTCCACAGCATTGCACATACTGTGGAACACAGTGCAGACAGGTGGTGAAAGTATGGGGGCTACAGTGACATTGTGAAGGAGTGGACATCCCACCAAAAGTCTATGAGAATAGAAGACCAAACTGGCTAGGAAGCTGCCAGAAGCCCTGCAGCATCAGTGAAGGAGTAGTAAGAATCTCTGGCAAGTACTGGGTGTGTACTACATGTCACAACAGTCTTCCATGGTTCCATATATGTCCTGCCTATAGGTAGGTTGGAAGATGGTGACGTTCCTCACATCAAAACAATATCCAGGACTGGTGAAAGTTCAGAAAACAATACATCAGGTTTCCAAAAAGAAAGTGGAAAATTCCTGCTATGGTAATACAGGACCATGGTTAAACTCTTTGGCCATTAAGTCTGGCAGGTGTAGTTTGGTGCAATAACACCACTGCACATCACTATTAGGAATATCATCACCTCACCCCCCCACAGGAAGCAGCATGGTGATGGCAGTGTCTCACTTGGTGTGTTGCTGTTCACCAGCTGGAACTGGGTTTGCAGCCAAGTTAGAGGATTATGAATATTTTCAAACAACGACCCCTTGTGGTTCCAGCACTTCTGGTGTTCGCTACATAGCTGCGGGATGGTGACTCACCTTCCACACAACAATGGCCCAAACCATACATCCAAATCAATAAAAGGATGGCTTCACCCAAAACACACACACAATGGTCTGCACTGGCTGGAGTCACAGCCCATACCTACGTCCAATAGGATATGCAGGGTGACCTGAAGAGGGTAGCACAGGGATGCCCCTACAATCTGGACATAGTTGGAGGTGTTTTGGTAAGGGAGTGGGTGTTCAAACATTGGCAGTCAGGATGTGCCATGACAGACACCTTCCTGAGGACTGCATGCCATGATTAAATCAAAAGGTGCTTTTTAACAGACTATTACTTTAAGGGTGTGTATATTCCATGCAACCAGCCTACTGTAAAATTTATTTCACTTACCACATGTTACCTAAAATCCGATGTGTATGTTCTTCATTTGATTGCATTATGTTATATGTCATATGACATGATGGCAATGTTATGACCCACCCCTCTGAGTTCTCACTGATATATCACAAAAACTGGCATGTTCACAGGTGTGTGTACACCCTTACTATATCCACTGTAAGCTTGTAGTTTTTTTGAGTAACTGGCTTTGTTTTAACATACATGTACTGCAAGTTTTGCAGTCTGCATCTCAAATTTGGCATTAATTAGTGGTACCCAATCCACAGGCCAAACGAAAATGTATTAGACAAACACAGGAGGTATGAGAACAGACCAAACATATGAGCCACACATGTAGACATTCATCAAAACCCTGTACAGTTGGGAGGTATGTTCTGCAGGAGTTGCCACAAGCATAGAGGTGAACAGCAATCATTTACATGGGTGCAGTGTGTGCTAGGTGAAGGGGATTATCACCTAACACCACTCACATATCCCAGAGGTGTATAGTTATGGTGTAATGTAATTGAAAAGCTACACTGCATGATGCTGAGGGTCTGTCCAGTGTGTGTATGTTATTGTTCGATCAGGTGTCATGAATGCCCCCAGCCGCTAATGTGAGGTCTGCCTTTTACACACTTTTCACGCGGTGTGTGTGTGTGTGTGTGTGTGTGTGTGTGTGTGTGTGTGTGTGTGTGTGTGTGTGTGTGTGTGTGTAACGCATTCAGCAAACCTTATAGTGCCAGTAGTAATTTTTACATGTGTTGTTTTTTCCTCAGGGTGAACATGGCGGCTGCAGTCCCCGCCTACTTGATATTGATGTCAGTGTTCTGCAGACTCTGACCATGATGATACTCATATATTGAAGTGCAGGTGGGGTTTTCAGGGCTGAATCTGTGCCATCAGTTGGCATCCTACTATTGTCAACCCCATCCCCAAGACACAGTCACAATGCCCACACACATACCCTCGGCCATCAGTGGTCACAGATAATGGACACTTGAGTGGGTGCGGCATGGAACAGGCTACTCTTTGCGACTATGGCAACTGAGGATGCAGGCACTAGCTACGGCCAGAGCTGGGCGAGGTCCCACAGGCAGATGGGCAGGGGTGCTCGAAGGAGGATTGCAGCCCATCATGCCACTGTTGCAAGTGCCACAGCAGCAGTCACCAGACACAGTGCCGTGGCCACCGCCGGGGCAATTGCATTACAATGAACGGAACACCAGATATATACGCAGGGTCATGGATGAGCACATCCCTGATTCCATGGCAATATTTGTGAATTCACTGTAGCCATCCGTGAGTCTACTGAGGTCATGGATAGATGGTGTGGGGAGACTTTGGCACTCCTCAACTGTGGAATATCTGTGCTTGAGCCAGTAGCCATGTTGATATAGGGCAGCAACACGATCAGCTGAGGGTCTACGTGGCTGTGCACCATCACGTTCCCCTACTGAAAGTACCACAAGCACTACTGAAGGGGGTGTGCTGTCCATGCCACGATGCAGCAGGCCATGGGCACATGATCCTGGCCAGTCCTAACAAGGATGTGAATCCAGAAGGGTACAGTCACCATCGGGGAGTAGTACTGCATCTGGACTTGGCCCTGGGGTTGCCGGTGATACCTTTTGCAGGCCTAGTTCTTGTGTTCATGGCCAGAGATGGTGAACTGTACACCCTGCCATGTACAGACCACAGCTGTCTAGAATACTTCTGTTTGGGGCACCCACATGGCATGACTTTGTGCATGCACACACACACATCACCATCAGATAAGTCACCTCCACACACACACATACACACACACACACACACACACACACACACACACCACCCCTGAACAGCCTATTTAATGAACACCCCATAAACACACACACGTGATGTCAACCGTATGGCCCAGCCTAGGCTTCTGGCAAACCCACACAACACCCTGTGCATGGGGATATACCTAAAGCACATCCCTGACATCCATACCATCGATGCAGGGACATGCTAATATGGGGCTGATGCACAGGGTTAGTAGAGTGCAGCTATTTAATGCTGTATAAGGTGCTGTCATCTGGCATTTGTGATGGGTACACATTAAAGTGTGTGTGTGTACCTTTTCCGCCATGATGCATTATTGATGTTAGTAACACTAAGTGAATGTGTTCTCACATGCTGTATTCTGTTTGTGTTCCAGGTGTGTGTGTGTGTGTGTGTGTGTGTGTGTGTGTGTGTGTGTGTGTGTGTGTGTGTGTGTGTTAACAGGATGTGGCTCTGCAGGCATCACCAACAAGGGGTATGGCAGTGTTGTAACACATCGACCATGTCATTGTCAAGGTACAGCTGTATCTGAACACATTTCCCAGGTTTGTGTAACAGTTCTTGCATGTGCCTCACAGCTTATAGGGCTGAGGGGTTGTATTTAACTCTATGGTGGTTGACATCAGCTCTAGTAGAGTGGACAATGTAAGTGTGGTGGGTGGAACACACCTCAGATTGCTAACACCCTCAATCCCAGAGGATATTGTGTCAACTAAATACACAGAGAATACTGTTCACACACACACACACACACACACACACACACACACACACACACACACACACATGCATACACAGGACCACAGCTGCTGTAAGTTGTGTTTGAACACCTATCCATCGTTGTGTACCACACTCTATGCAGTTATTGCAGGTGGGTACAGGACTACTAGTGTGATGAGTGTTAACAGGTACCTGGTAATGGGTGAATAAACATCATCGGCCTTGTGGGTGGCAATGGTGGCTGTACTGGCTGGGCAGAGTGCTCACAAGTGTCACATACAGTCTACACGCCACAACCACTGCTATACACAGTATCAGCAAGACGCGACATATCACACACACACACACACACACACACACACACACACACACACACACACACACACACACACACACACTCGCCAGTACTGACATTAACATACATGTACTGCAGGTTATGCAGACTACACCTCAATGTTGGACATTAATTAGTAGTACCAATCCACAGGTCAACCCAGTAATGTATCAGACAAACATAGGAGTTATGAGGAACAGACTAAACATATGAGTCACACATGTAGACATTCAGCAAAACCCTGTACAGTTGGGAGGTATGTTCTGCAGGAGTTGCTACAGTGCTATAGAGGTGATCAGCAATCATTTACATGGGTGCAGTGTGTGCTAGGTAAAAGGACATCACCTAACACCACCACGCATCCTGAAAGTGTGGCGGCGGTGTAATAGTTATTGGTAAAGGCTGCACCGCGCCGATGTTGGAGTGGTCTGTCCAGTGTGTTTTATGTTATTGTTCGTATCGTGAATGAACACCCCAGTCGACTAATGTGGGGTCTGTGTAATGCCTTTGAGACACCTCACCTGAATATGTGTGTGTGTGTGTGTGTGTGTGTGTGTGTGTGTGTGTGTGTGTGTGTGTGTATACCAGCAAACCTTATAGTGTCGGTAGTAATTTACATATGTTGTTTTTCCCTCACAGGTGAACATGGCGGCTGCAGTTCCTCCTACTCTGATACTGATGTCAGTTTCTCTGCAGA
>NW_025056699.1:0-7333 GCF_019279795.1 Protopterus annectens | reverse complement strand
GTGTGCCTTAGACTGGCAAACCCTGCATACACTAATCACTGGAATCAGGCATTATTTGGACCCTAAAAGCTTAGAATTGGAGATAAAAGAGTTGGGCAGACTTACGAAAGGATTTATTCCTATGCAGGTAAAAAAAAAAAAAAAGCTGTCTATGCACATCCAACAAGTGCAAATTTGTACTTTCCCTTGTTCTGAAAATTTGGGAAGAAAACTGGGAGATGAATCACCTGATTAATGTTGATTCTGGTGCCACTTTTCTTAGGAAAAAGAATGGATTATGTTACATAAGGGAACCTTGTCCCCGGTAGTAATTAAATATGGAGACTTGACCGACAATGCTTGAAGATCTGAAACCCTTTTGGCAGATGTAATAGCAAAGTACAGTTGTGTACACTTACCATAAATGTAGATGCTTGAGTGTATTCCCTTGCTGCAGTCATTACATTTGGGTAATCTGCTGGCAGGTTGCCCTCAGTCGGCCTGAATAACAAAGTCTTGGGTCCTGCGTCAGTTGCTGTCTCTTCTTTCATGACGTCAGGAGTAAAAAAAACATGCAGCAGATGCCATTTTATTCAGTTTCTCTTGCCCCAGATGTCAGGTGCCCCGAATGAGACAAAAATAGGCAAAAAAAATATATATATATATATATATATATATATATATAAGGCCACACCTGCAGCACACATATAAATAAACAGTAAATATATATAAATGCACTTTTAGAAAGTACAGTTTTGTACCTGCATGGTAAATGGTAGGCGTTAGAGAATGTAGGCGTTAGAGTGTTCGCATCGCTGCAGTCATCACACTTGGGTTATCTGCCGTGTGGCGCGTACCCGCCAGTCAGCCCGAGTTCCAAAGTTCTTGGTCCGTGTCAAGTTACTGTCGCTTCTTCCCTGACGACAGTGTGACGGGGTGGAATATAAAAGAGGCACAATGTATTTTCTTTCAGTTTTCCTTGCCCCAGATGTAAGGTGTCCCCAAACAGGAAAGCAATACATAATCCTTAGTAAATTACATAAGTAGAAAACAATAGCTACAGCTGTAAGCAAATACACCTATGGTGAAATACATCTTGGAGATTGTATAAACAAGGGAGCTATAGATAAAACCCAGGTAAAAGAGGGGAAGGTGGAAGTAGTAACCTGGACTGCAACAGTACTTCGTGAACACTTTCGAGAGACATCTGTATTTATGAGTAATTTTCAAAACTGTACTATGTTCACTGTGTTACACTGCTGCAGTCATCACTACTTGGGGTTGAATCCCAAAGCTAAGGCTGGGCGGTTCGGTAGTAAACAGGGGTTTGGAGAAGCTAGTAGGCCCTGGGTAAACTGCAGTGGCAAAAGCCAGCTCTGGTTTTTGAGTATAGAGGTAAGTGGTAGTGCTTGGTGAAAGTGTGCACTGAACTCCAAGTTGCAGCTTCCAAAATATCCTTAGGTGGTATCCCTCCGAGGAAGGCTGTTGATGTTGCTGTAGCCCTGGTGGAATAAGGCATAATGTTACCAGGTACAGGTTTCCCATGGTGTGTGTAGCAGAAACGGATACAATGTCCTATCCATTTTGAAATGGTCTGTTTTGATACAGGCTTTCCTTGAGATCCTGCAGCATAGAATACAAAAAGCTGATCAGATTTTCTAAAAACCTTTGTTTTACCCAAGTAGAAACGTAATTTCCTGTGAATGTCCAAAGAGTGTAGGAGCCTTTCCCCTTTATTCTCGGGGTTTGGATAAAAGGTGGGTAAATTAATGGTTTGGTTTAGAGCCACACTGGATACCACCTTTGGCATAAAGGAAGGGTTAGTTTGTAAAGAGAATGTCTTGATAAAAAATGATGAAAGGCTCCACAGCCATTAAGGCCTGTAGTTCTGAGACTCTTCGTGCCGCTGGAAGATTACAGCTGCTAGCAGCAGGGCAGTTTTCCACGATAAAAATTGTAAATCAGCTGAAAAAGCTGGCTCGAAGGGCGGTAATGTAAGTTTTTCCAAAACAAAACTGAGGTCCCAAGTTGGTGTTGGTGCTCTTCGGGGCGGTCTTATGTTCTTAGCCCCGAAGAGGTACTGTCTTAATAATGGATGTAAAAAAAATAGGAGGATCCATGTTGTTATGAGCTGAAATAGCTGAAGCGTGGATCTTTATAGATGAAAAGGAAAGGCCTTTGTGCAACATCTCAGTTAAATATTGCAGAATCTGTAGAGAATAATGTATTTGGGACCATGAAGAGGATTTTGGCCTTTAGCCTGGTTCCAGGCGCAGAATCTCTTCCATTTGTATGAGTAGGTTTTCCTGGTGCTGGGTCTCAGCCTCCAAAATGACATCCATAACAGCTGTAGAGAGAAGTGTTGACTGGTTGTTTAGATAATCTGCCATGCAGCCAGATTTAAAGTCTTGAGCTGGCTGTGTAGAATATGATTGTTTTGCTGAGTCAGCAGGTGAGGAATTTGAGGTAAAATCCATGGGTGGGCCCTTGAGCTTGTGTTCCTTAATGATTGGATACCAGTGTTGGCGTGGCCAGTCTGGAGCAATGAGCATCATTTGTGGCCTCTGTGTCTGGCTTTTAGCAGCACCTTTGCCAGAAGAGGCAGTGGAGGAAAGGCATACACTGCTGGTGTTTTTCAACTGAATGAGAGGGTGTCCACTTTCCAAGCTAGAGTGTGGTATGTCCTTGTGCAAAACTTTCGCAGTTGGTAGTTTTGGGGAGGCAAACAGATCGCATGTCTGGGTTCTCCATTTTTGAGCTCATCATTGTGAATACCTTGTGGGTCCTAGTTTCCACTCGTGAGGATCCACTGGGCATTTCTGCTTAGTCTGCCAATGTATTTTTCTTTCCTGGCAGAATTGTGCTTGTATGGAAGTTTGAACTTGATAGGTTCAGCTTTCTGTGTTCCACAAGGCTATTGCTTGTCTGCATAGGATAAGGGAACAGGTTCCCTGTTTATGTACCACATTACATTGTGGCAAATTGTTGTCTGTCTTCCATTAGTTGTCACCTGGATGTAGAAAAGTCCTTTGAAAGCTGTTATAGGGCATTTTGCTTACAGCTAGCTTCTCTTTTTGATTGATGTGGGAGATGCATTTGATCTGCAGACCATTTGCCGCTGAATACACTGTCCTGACATGTGGCTGCTCCCCAGGTGTAATCAGATGCATCTTACATCACCGCCTCTTCCTGGCTGTGGGCAAGGTGAAAGGCTTGACCCTTATTGAGGTGGACATGCAGAATCCACCACATAGAAAAACTCCTGTTGAAGCAGAAAGTGGGAATTAGTGCTATTATTGTTTTGAAAGCTAACAAGCTGTGTTGAGTCCATATGCTTTTCGGCATTTCATTGTAATTTCATCATATGCAGTTTGGCATATGGTATTAGTAGGCGAAGATGCCATGAATCCCAAAGGCCTGCAGAATTTTTCTTGCAGGAGTTGGCCCTTCATTATACATCATTTTTGAAGTATTGGAGTCAGTTGTCTTTCCTTGTCTGACGTGAGATAAGCCATCTGGGCCATTGTATTTAAGCTGGCACCCAGGAATATTATGTCTTGTGAGGGGCACTAGTTTTGACTTATTTTTGTTTACTGTGTACCCTAGGCAACTTAGTAGTTTTTTTTTTTACAAACACCAGCTGTTTTAAAAGAATGTCCTTGCTGGCTGCTTGAATAAGGCAGTTGTCCAGGTATGGATATATTTGGATTCCTCTTTGTCTGCAGTATGCAAATTACCGGTGCCAGGCATTTTGTGAAGACCCTGGGTGCAGTAGATAAGCCAAAGGGCAGTGCAGGGGCATTGCAAGGAGTTGTACTCTGCTATAAATCGGAGGTATCTTCTGCAATTTTGTCTGATAGGGACATGCAGGTATGCCTCCTTGAGGTCCTTAACGTTACTAGCCAAGCCTTCTTGCCCAGCATGGAAAAGCTAGTTGCTGTAGTGTGAGCATCTTGGAATTTGGGTACTTCCAGGTATGTGTTTAGAATTGAAAAGGTCCAGAATGGGTCTCAGGCTTTGTCCTTTTAGGGGAACCAGAAAGAGGACGAAAGCAGTAAAATCGCATGTCCTTGCTCCTGTGTATGAACCTGTTGAATAGCTCTCACATCCTTGAGTGCTGTAATTTGTCTTTGAGCCTCCGCCCGTTGATTTGATAGCAGGTTTGGCATTCCTTTTATCCTTGGTAAAGTGTGAAAGTGGAACCTGTATCCTTGAGTTACAATATTTAGGACCCATTTGTCTTTTGTTATGATGTGCCAATTGTCTGCAAAAAGTGCAAGTTTTCCTCCCAAGGGAGCTGCCAACAGTGATTTGCTTGGCAGTCTGAGGGGCAAGTCATTGTGATTGCCTTCTGATAGTCTGAGACCTGTCTTCTCCTCCTTTCTGGGTTGTGGCACCCCACTGTTGTGGCTTTTAAGAGCCTCGTGGCTGACCTCTGCCCCTTGGGCATCTGTATTTGCCCCTCTGAGGTCTGTCAGAAGTTGGAAAGGACCAGTTTTTGGTTGGCCAATTTCTGCTGAAACTTGAGGGTGTTTGGACCTGTAAAAAGATCCTTGACCCGTCTGCATAGATTTTCGCCTTATCCTCTCCATTTTCTTTTTAAAACCTCTTCTGCTTTTTTACACCAAATAAAACATCCTGCTGTGAGTGGTGCATCCAATAACCAAGCTTTAACATAATCACATAAAGTTTGTTCTTTTAACCAAGCATGTCTACGAATGACAGACCCTGTTACAGAAGCTTCCAATGAATCAAATCCACATTGCAAAGTATGTTTTCCCACTTGTTCTGCTGCATGCAACAAATGTTGCATTTCCTTGTCATCAGGCGGCTCTGTATGTGTGCTCATTTTTTGTTTTAATTGAGACATCAAATATTGTTGATATTTCAGCATTTGAAACTGGCAATTTAAGGCCATCATAGCTAGAGTAGCGGAGGTATATACTTTCTTTCCCCATCTGTCTAGTGCTCCAGAATCTCTTTCAGATGGTACAGGATTTTTAGCAATAGAGGCCTTAACCCCTTTGGGACCCTGGGAAATGGTTTCTGGGTCAGCAACAGGACTTTTATATAGGAATTTATGTGAGGCAGGGACTCTGTAGTATCTGTCTGGTTTGGCTGGTGCAGGAGGTAAATGAATCTGTTGGTTAAAGGCTAGATTCTGAATAAACATCATCCACAATGTCTAACAGGTGGGAACAGCAAGGAGTCTGTTGCAAAGGAGTAGTAAGAAGGAACTCTCTGCCAGCCTTTTCGTGCAGAATCAGAGTAACGCTGGCCTTCCCAGTGGAAATGTTCCCCCATGGTATGTAAACTTTCCCCAAAAGAGTAGTCTTCTGGGGAGATAAGTGAAGAATAGACTCTTCAGCATCAGAGTCTTCATAAGGGGGAAAAGAGTACTCCTGTTCCTCAGAAGAATCTGAGGTTAAAGTGAAACCTGGTCAGAGGAAGCGAGGTCCTCCTCCTGTCTACAAGCCTCCTTTTTTCAGGTGGGGATGGGAACCCCTGATTAGGGTAATTAAGTCTTCGGCCATCTTAGCATTCTCTTTCTTAGGTGCTGGGCCTTGCACTGGTGACTGCTGTACAGGGCTTCCTTACTTTTAATGGAGTTTTTTCAGTTTTGGTGCAAAGGATTTAATAGTAAGTGTAGTGGGTCATTGAAGACACCACCTTCAGCAACTGACGGCCTTTCAACTGCACCGGGATCCCCATCAGCCATGGAGTCAGAAGGGCCTAAGGATAAAGGCTCTGGAGGCCCTGCAATCTCCGCTTGGGAGTCGGATGCAGGCTGGGGTTCCAAATCAGCGGTCGTCAGGGGCTGCGTAGGTGCCTCACTGTAAACCTGAGAACCGGCGACTGGCCTAGCAGAGGCCTCAGTGTCTGGTTTGGGTCTCGGCTGCCTGTCCTTATCTTTGCGCTTTTTATGCATCCCGGTCATCGGTTGTTCCGACGGCATGGTATAATTAAATTTTCTACCAAAATAATGTCGGGTGAAATAAAACAGATGTCTAATAGTTCGTTTGTTAAACCTAGCACAAAAAGACAACCTGTGACGTCGTGGTCTGGGCCCAGGCAAGGGATACAAAAAGAATGAAAATCCTTATGAGGTATTTGCTTACAACAAAAGAAAATGCAGCAATGAACTTTTGAAAGATGGATCGGACTGAGGCAAGAAAAGGTTCCCCAACCGCATTTAGCTTAACTGTTGAAGACTTCGGTCTGAAATTCGATTTGAAAATCTCAGGAAGTGGCCGACTGGCACTTGCGAACTGCTTCTGCTTCAGGCACCACACGGCAAGAAAGACTGGGGAAAATGGCGCTGGATTTCCTCTTTATTCCCTTGTCAGCACTGGGATCGTCCAGAGAGAAAGCGACAACAACTGACGCTAGGAACAAGACTTTTGGAACTCGGGCCGACTACAATAGGATCGCCTGACGGCAGATAAAGTAGCAGTTTTGTACCTACCGCTTAAATGTAGATGTCCGAGAGGCATGCATCCAGTCCTAACAAATGGGTTGTCCTGGCCTCAGGCAGCCCTTCGTTGGTCGGGCCGGATTCCAAAGTCTGGGTCCAGCCCTCGGGCCATGTCGGGCACTTCTCCCGACGCCATAGCTGCAGTTCAGCGGGTATAAAAGGCATCAGCCGACGCCATTTCTTCCTCAGTGCTTTGCCCCAGATGCCAGGTGCCCTCTAGGGAAGGCTAAATTTTGGATAAATGCAACATGTTTCCCCAAACAATACAGAGCAAATAGAAATAAACATATATACATATATACAAACAAATACACTATAAGATCTCTAGCTATTACAAGATGGGCAAACACCCCAGGAGTACCACAGAGGGGAAGGAGGTGGTATCTCGATCGCAGATGGCGGCCTCCGACATCTAAGACGGTAGGTACAAACTACTATGTCCTCATGTACCTGCAGTCCTAACAAATGGGTAGAATACCTGCGCCAACCAGAGGAGGCACCAGAGTTTATGGTGTTAGATCCCTTGGTAAATAGCAGTGGCAAAAACTGGCTCGGATCTATAGTTAAAGGTAGTAGATTATAATGTTTGGCAATGTATGCACGGAGCTCCAAAGGCAGCCTCTAAATGTCTCTTTGCAGCCACTGAAGAAAAGCTGTAGTAGTGGCTGTAGCCCTTGTGGGAGTGAGGTCTGATGTTTTCTTGAGCGCCTTCCTGTAAAGAGTAACAAAATTCAATGCAATTTCCCATCCATTTTGAGATAGTTTGCTTGAAATTGCTTTTCCTCTACCCCTGTTGCAGCATCAAAAGCTACTGCTTTTCATTGTTCTTGGTTCTGTCCAGTAGTAGCGCAATTGTCTGTGTACATCCAAGGTATGCAG
>NW_025056698.1:0-7048 GCF_019279795.1 Protopterus annectens | reverse complement strand
TTGAGATGAACAGTGTTTTGTTAGTTTTGTCAGTTTAAAATTCCCCAAATGTGTACAGTGGGTTAAAGTTTGTGGGAAACAGAGTGAAAGGTGTTTGCATAGTTTTAGTAGTGCTGGGCTGCTGCCTATTAATTGGCTGATTCTGATACATTCCACCTGCCAGCTATGCTTGTTCTCTTGATTGCCTTCCTTCTGCAGTTTCCCCTTCCCATGTCTTCCCTGTTTAAGCCCTGATGCGCGTTGTGCATTCCTGGTGCTCAAAAGTGAACAGTTCAGCTATCCTGTGATTTTTTGGTTTGTTTTAGGCCAGGTGTGTGCCACGCACACCCGTTTAGCTAAAGTAAACACTTTTAGGAAGAACTGGCCCTCCCTGGATGCGAGCATGCTCTGCATTTCATGGAATAGAAAAATACAGCCTCAGACACACCCCCTTCCTTAGCTATGCTTAGCTAAGAGCAAACATGGGCCATTGATCTCCAATGTGCTTACAGCAAGCATGACACACACCATACCTCTCAACCTGGAAACGTCAAAAATCTGGACAAGACCCATGAAAAATAGGTGCAAATCTCTAAGCTGATTAACATAACATTTGCATACTAATTATGTAACCCCATCCACTCCAGTGGAATTGTGGGATACCAACTTTCAAATGCAAACTGAAGAACAGACAACCAAAATATGGCACCAGAGTCCCCCTGCAGCCATTCCACTGTCCCATACCATTACCTGGCTATTTTGCCACATTTACCACAAACACTAATGTGTGCATACTGCTTTACTTCTACAATGATAATTTGGATTTTATTTTTACATTTTATAACACAATGCACAAACACTAAGACATCTGCTAAACAAAACAATACTGTCTCACAATGAAAATAGACTTGGCATTAAAAAGTCTCTGCCCTCGAAACTCACATTCATTGAAACAGCATTGAAGCCCACACTACATCCAAAGAAAATGCATCTGGCCAGTGGTGGATAAAGATTAACTTTGGGCTGTTTTCAAATCATAGGCCCCTTGCACACAAAACAAGAAACATACACGTGTTCTTTGATACACCTTCCTGACTTTATAATATTCCTTGTATAATACAGCACACTTGTTAGACTTATAGCGCATTTTTAATTTATTATTTGAACATTTTTCCAGTAGGCAATGAAACAAAATGAATGAACCAATAATGACAAAACTGGCCAGTTCAGAACATTTCCATCAAAAAAGTCTACTTCCACACACACTTACACACACTATAAAAATAGAGTGACAGTGTAAGCCACAGGCATCTTGCACAGCTTCTCGCATTTAGAGCCTGCTATCACTTTAAAAATGCTAAATAAATTGCAAAAGAATATAGGAAATGTAAACTATTATCACTAAATAAAGACTTCTGATTACAGCACAGCATGAACTAAACCCTAACACAAAAAGCTTAGTCTGACACACTATACTAATTGTAAAGTGCTTAAAACTTTACCATTCGTCAAAATAAAATGACTTAAATAAATTAGTCTCATTTACAAGCCTCCCAGTACTTGGGGATGTATACGATGTTATAGTCACATGACTATTTCCAATTTTACACAAACAACACTAATTTTCAGCTTGAACATTGACTCAATGAATTTCAAATCTTATCAGAAAATGTAATGAGCTGCTGATTTACAATATGAATAAACATTTGAGAGGATATGGAAACTATTGATATATAAATGAGTGAGTGAAATGTTAACAGACTCTAGAGCAGCTTTATAAGTAACTTTAAATTATTTTCAACTAGTAATTAGACTAGTAATCCATAAACAAATTAAACTGAATTAATGGATACAAGATTAAAATTTCCATTAAGAATTCTCATACACACACACACACACACACACACACACACACACACACACACACACACACACACACACCAAGTTGAAACATTTCCCTCAACGAGATCCCTTCAATCAGCAGTCTGTCCAAGAAAAAGTCTTAGCAAGCCAAACACGTAAATTAAAGATACCTTTTTCTCCAAAATTACTGTTAATTAAATGAGAGTCAACTACAGTGTCTGCTGAATTCTGAGTCCCGCTCGGTCTTTGTGAAACATTCGTGTTAAGTGGAATCCATCCTTCCTTCCTGTTCACTTGCTCTGAAGTGTCTGAGGTTAACGGAATTCCAGAAAAATAAAGAAATGCTTGGCTTGTGCCTAATATTAGATAAAGTGTTATTCTCATGTAAATTGTCAGAGGTCCCAGCAAAACTATAAACATTTCAGTCAGGAATACATTCACCAAGGTGATAAGGCTGCTGCAAAAGATGTTCAAAAAACTTTGTAAGCTCGTCCTTCAATGTACTCACATCAACAGCAAGATCCTCCAATGAAGTTTCCAGAATAATACTCATCATGGGTTGACTTTCACCAGTGAACTCCATGTTACCCGACCAATACACCCAACCAAAAAGAATAACAAAAAAGAAAACCGGCATTCACACTCTTGCCAAAGCAAGAACCTTTGTATCTGTGGTATTTCTTGCGATAACTTAATAGGAGGCTGGTGTTAGCAAGTGGGACATTTTGTAGTACAATTTTAGCTGTGAGAATGCTTTGTTTAAAGTAACCGTATGTTTACACTAGAATACCTGAAAGCAGCTCTGTAGTTCTTACCTGAAAGCTTTCTAAATGTTTCCAATGGCAGTCCTACAATGCAGCAAATAAATCTCACTCGCACAAATAGTCCCAGAGTTTCCAACAGTCCTGGTCACTCACAGAATTTCCAGTATCAGCAAATAAATGCAGTGCAGTCCCACTCAGGCAGGTGCAAGTGCACCACCATTCAAGTCCTTCCTGGTTCCTGTTCCCATTCACAGATCCAATTTAACAGCTGGAAAAGCTCAATTCCGACAGGCTGACGGCATTGACGTCATCACGTACGTGATGAAGTCAGGTCGAATAGCAAAAAAAAATTAAATAAAAGCTGGGAAAAATCAGAAATGAAGAGGTGCCACTCGGGAATCATGCCACCCCATTATTTGGACCCTAAATCTAGTTAAAATGAGTAATTTGGGACAGTTGAGAGGTATGACATACACCCTTTTCATGTTAGCTGCTCCTCCTCCTCCTGTCTACACGGTGGTGTTAGAGCACCTACATGGTTAGGTGCAGTCTGATACTTAAAATAAATGTGTGATTCAGTATAAATCCCCTCATTTGTATACACCACTACCTTATGCCTGAGTTACTACACTTACACTGAGCCTTTCCCCTTACCAACCACTATTCCCTGGTTGTTGTTGTTGTTGTTTGTCTTTTGGCTTTTCCCGGTTAGGGGTTGCCACAGCGGAACTCTGGTCCACTAATGATTGGCAGTTGTTTTTTATAGTGTCGAGTTGCCAGCCTGATGCCCAACCTTCAACGAAGGCATGCCCATTCAACGGGGATGTCTTTCAAACCCCCTTGACGCGGAGGACATGCAGACTCCACACAGAAGGCACTCCCAACCCAAGCCGAGAATCAAATGGGAGAACCTCTTGCTGTGAGGCAACCACTATTCCCTGGTACTGTTTTCATTCTGCATGCCATTGACTATAATGGTAAAATGCAGATTTCTCTCAAAATTGATTTTTTCCCCTTTTTTATTTTCGGCATGATCCCATTTGCGTGCCGCTGCCCTATGCTTAAATGGCCAAGATTTGCCAAAAAAAAAAAAAAAAGTTTTATTTTAAAAAATTGTAACTATTTTTCATGCCAATGGTCATATATTTGGTCGTTACATTCCTAAATGGAACATGCTTTATTTGAGGCTGTCATGCCTCTGCTTTTTTATTTGGTTATTCAGCCGGTAACTGGAATATATTTCTGCAGGTTACACTCATTCCCGTACCTAACATCTGCCTGCTTATTTGTTGAACGCCAAAATCACCATTTACGTTTTCACCAGCAAATGGAGTAATTAGCATATGCGGTCGTGTTTGTGCAGAATAGCGTGAGCGCTGTGCACGCCCAGAGCTCTGTACTGAATCGCTCAGCGGACACATATTGGCATGCAGCAGCTCGCACTATTCCTGCATGTCATGCAGGTCTTAACGAATCCCCAGAGTGCATCAGACTATAGTTTTTACATCTTCTTGCAGATCTATCACAGTGAGGGAGAATATTTTACATTAGTGTCCAGTTATATCTGTTTTATATGTGCAAGGATAATCATTTTTACTCTCAAGATCACATCTTTATGCAGATATGTTAATACTTTAACCAGAAGTTGGTAACTGTTCACTTTATTACTTCATTTTGTAATCCTCCTTATTAGAAAACCTGCAGTAGTTTTAACCTCGCCTATTATTTTGTCATATTTGCGTTAAGGTTTACTAGACTTTCATGAATAATTTCCAAAATGTCTAATTTTTCTTTTAAGTGAGGTTTTATGTACGTTTCTTCGGTTGTCTATAAAACCTTTTGGGCCATCAATGAATTCCTTGTTTTGAACTTTTCTTTTATATTTGTCTCTATACCTTCTATATTTTTCTATTTGTGCTGATATTTTTAGTTTATTAATTGAAATTTTATTTGATAAATCTTGAGGATTTTGATATTGCATGTTGCTTTTACCATGTCTATCTTTTTAAGAATTGTTGACGATATATTCCTTTTTTATATTCTTCTAACAGTAATATTTCTTGCGTTAGTTGCTTTATAGGTTTCTCTGTTTGATGCTTCCATGGTAACATTTTACTTGTTCCTTCTTTTCCTTTATTACTGTACATTTTTGTGGTAACATTAACCTGTTATTAGATTAGATGCACAATAGTATATTCTAAGTACTTCTTTTATATCACATGAATTTCTCTTAATAGTCTCAATTACTTTCTTCATCTGTTTTACCAGTCTTCTAACATATACTGAGTCTTATTTATCTCCTGTAATCTTTCATTTCTGTCAATATGTCTGTCAATGCTTTACAAAATCAAGCATGTCTCCCCTTTGATCAATTTTGTAAGGGGTACATTTTTGCTTTTTCTAACTCTTCCCCTTACTGTGCAATTCTAAACTGACGTTTATGTAAGTCTCCTGTAGAAGCTTCCAGAATAACATCCGGTGGCATATCTTATGTAGATGCATTCTGATCCATCTGCTGCTCTTCCATCTTTGGACTCATTGGCCTATCATGTTGCAATATTGCCGGTGTCAGACTTTGCACACTAAATCCTTCAGTTTACAACTGGTCGGTCAATTCAATTTCTATTTGTTTAATTTCTGCCTTGTTAAATCTATTTTTATCAGTTTATCATATCCAAATGTCTTTGCTTGTATTTCTATTCAAATATCTTTAAAGTTGCATTTTTTGTATTGATTATTTTTTGTGCTTTTTTTTCTGCATAAATATTGCACCATATCTGATTTTTCTTGCCTGAGTCCATGTTTCTTTTTTATAACCTTTGATAACTTGGATATGTTAACAACACCACTTAAGTACTTGCCTTAAATCGCCCTCCCATTGGGTCTCAATGTCACAGCCAGAGAATCTAAAACTGAACCACTGGCAAAATACATTGATTGCAAACCTATTTTTTGTTGTTGTTGATTAGTCCAATCACACTTTAAAGGACCCGCATTTCCTGAACTGATTAATAAGTATTGAAATGAAAGGGATTTATTTCTTTGTAACTTTCAATGCAATAAATGCATTTTCAGTTTTACTTCATAGGATTTGTTAAGAAAAACTGTTACTATTGTGTTAATAAGTTAGAGCTTGAAGTAATGATGGAATTCATGGAAATAGTTTTATTTGGTAATTATTTATTTTTGATGAGGATATGATAAAACAGATGTAGCTATGGAGATGACATGTACCTCTTTGTATGTAAATTTTGTAGCATAGTGGCAGGAAAAATGTTTTGTATTTAACAGGAAATTTATTTTGTATTTAAGAATAGTTCATTCCAAAAGTGTGCTACATACTACATATTTTTAGATTATATTTTTGTGGTATGGCCAGGTACAGTTGTACCATTTCAAGAATTTAACTACCTATAACACAACACTGAGATTTAATATTTGCATACACTGATTATCTGGAAAAGATAAGACATTTCAATATAAGTGTTAAAAATTATGTTAACAGTGACAGTGAAACTAATCTGTACAGGAGACCTATCATAGTAACTATTTTACTCGTTTACTATTTACCACACTGACCAAATCAGAAACAAAGGTTTAGTCATCAGGCAGTTGATTGGCACTTCAAGGTTAGTTTCAGAGGATTTTTTATTATAAGTGCAGAAATAACCAGATATGTTCACAGAGTGGGATAGCCTAAAAAACCTGTTAAAGAATTAGTTACAGGGATATATGTAAGGAGTGCTAAATAAATATGGACCCATTATTTAATATCAACTAGGTACAAGGAACCAACAGTAAAACAACAACAGAAGTGATACAGAATTTTTAATTAATATTTTGATTACTAAAAATTCCCAGGACAGTAATTTGATTAAATAAGTTATTTCTAAGAACTGATTTGTATTAACATAGTTGAGGTTACCAAATGAAGTTACTGGGTAGGCCTTCCATATTGCATTTAGGAGAAGACCTAATTTGAAAGGGCATATAAAGGTCTAGGTGGTTTGCATCCTGTGAATTACAAATAATGTCTGTATATCAATGTTTCTGAGAATGGTGAGATTGTTTCTTTGCTCACACTTTGGAAAGGAGGGGGTATATTCAAATATAATATGGCATGGTTAGTTTATTTAGCTTGCTGCAGTTCTTGCAATACATTTTATTTAAGTAAACAGAGAATCTGCTATTAAAGAGAATTTATCAACACACTATTAAAATGTGATGATGTAAATGTTTTGGCTAAACATTCTATACTGTCATACTTCCATGCTTTTTTACTTAAGAAAATGTTGACATCTACACAAGGGATAGAGATTGGAAGACCAAGCTTGAACATCTTGGCCTAACAGTCTAGAGCCAGTGCTACCTCACTTTTAAATCCTGGGACACATGCACCTAATATTCATTTTTTTTACCTACTTTTCTTCATGATATATAAA
>NW_025056697.1:0-7486 GCF_019279795.1 Protopterus annectens | reverse complement strand
ACTGTTGTGATTATTTTGCTGCTTGTTATCTCTGTACCTTTAAACTACAACAAAAAAAAAAAAAAAAATCTTGTTTTTTCCCACTTTCTGAAAGTTAAGAAAGTTCAGTTACAGATTTGCTGTTCTGAACTTTTTGGGAAGTTTCTAGAAGGCCAGTGCTTGCTTGGGCTAAAGGGAAGTCTCTGTGTTACCAGTGGGAGTGGTTAACACTGAACAGCCTGCCTGTCCCTGGAGGAGTGGTTACTCCTAGAAGCTGTAGTTTTATTGGCCATTTTGGGTCAATTCTAAACTCCTTGATCTGTCTCTTAAAACCCCGGCTCCCTTTGGTTTTTCTTTTTCAGGCTTGCTAGTTGTTGCTGAAGCACCTCCCAAAGGGGAAAAACGCTGAGAGAAGAAAAGGAGCCACTTTTGTGATTTTAAGTATTTTCTTCTGATTTTTGTTAAGTTTTACTGCTTTGCACCTACTTTTGGCTTTTTCCCAGCTTGCTAAAGTTTATATCTGTAACAGTAACAGTACTTGGAACACATCTAGAGCCTGTTTACTGCATTTCCTGTGTTGCACTTAATTTAAAATCGTTTTTCTCTAAAACTGCATTTTACCTGATTTTGGCCTAGCACTCAAGTGTGGGGTCATTTATTGCACTGTTGTGATTATTTTGCTGCTTGTGTATCTCTGTTACCTTTAAACTACAACAAAAAGACAAAAAAAAAAATATTTCTTTATCTCACTTTCTGAAAGTTAAGAAAGTTCAGTTACAGATTTGCTGTTCTGAACTGTTTGGAAGTTTCTAGAAGGCCAGTGCTTGCTTGGGCTAAAGGGAAGTCTCTGTGTTCACCAGTGGGAGTGGTTAACACTGAACAGCCTGCCTGTCCCTGGAGGAGTGGTTACTACCTAGAAGCTGTAGTTTTATTGGCCATTTTGGGTCAATTCTAAACTCCTTGATCTCTCTCTCTTAAAACCCTACAACTCTCTTTTTGCCTGGTTTTGCGCACTGAGCAGCATCGGGCAGCGCCGCCTAAACAGGTTTAAACTATTCCAGGCTCCACAAAGTCTGCTCTTCATTTTTTCCCTTAGAACTGTTCAAACTCTCAAAGTAATCACTCTATTCTCTTTCTAAAGCCCTGCACTTGCTCAGCTCTTATAAGGAAACACTAACTAACTAAAGCACTACACCCTCCTTGACTTCTCATAAGTATTAGGCTCCCGATTGGTCCTTCCTGATCAAGTGAAAAATCATTTCCCCTTCCCTAATCTGATCAGTAAAAAACAGTTCCCTATACTAATCTGGTATGTCCAAGGGTCAGTTTCAAGGTTACTCTCCAGTCCAGCTGGTGAATCTGGGAATTTTGAGGCAATGTTACAATTGCCTTATGTAAAAGAAAACCCCTCTCCTCCTTCCAACAAACTCTAATACATGTGAGAGATGCAGTTACACAGCCAAACTGGAGGCAGAGCTCTCTCAACCCAAGACTGGCACAGTCAGTCAGGAGGAAAAGGTAACCACCCACACCACAAATCCAGTCTCACACAGACCTATTGCATCTGCATACCCAACACATAAACACAAAAAACATACTGGAGGCTCTAAATAAAAATCTGCCTAAACAGCAAAGACCTCCTAAGCAGATATCCAAGCAACAGCCACCCCTCAACAATACCCATGAATCACATATCTCACAAAATCAGTGTGCCTCACAGTCACAGCCCTTAAGGCCAAACAACACACCAAATACACTTGTTATAGGGGACTCTATTGTCCGGCACACTGATGTCCCGCCTACCAGATTGAAATAAGAAAAAGGTCAAAGCGTGCCTGTCGGTGCCAGATCCGCCACATATCGCAAGCACTGGGTCACCCAAAGCAAGTACAAGTGCATGACCTGTCATTGTCTGGCGCTGGTGTGAATGACCTGAGACGACCCTCCCTGACCACATGAAAGAGACATAGAGGGAGCTTCCTGACCATGTGGTAGCCCAGGCTGGCAAGGACCCTGACCTGAGTAGCATCTGCTCCCTCACCAAGAATGATGCCACAGTATAAAGACAAAATGACCAGTTTCTGAATAATTCACAGTATTGGTGTCATCTAAAGGGATCCAGTGTCTGTCAGCTCAGATGATACAACCGACAGTCACATTTACCGCTTAGGATGGCTTGCACCGTCACCCAGGGCGGTCAGATACTGGCCAAGTCTCTGCCAACTCTATAGTATGCTCAGCAAGGCTCAAAGGACAAACCCACTCATAGACAAACCCAAGGACAACAAAACCAAAGGTAATGCTACTCAATGCCAGAAGTCTAAATCTCTCAAGATGCACGCAGACTGAGGCTCTCCTCACATGGAGAAAAACTGATGTCTGTGTAGTAAAAGAAACCTGGTTCAAGGCTCCTGAGAGCACCCCAGCACTACCAGGTTATAACTTACATGCGTCATGCGTTTTCGCCCCAAACTGGAATCGGCTAACAAAAGGGAGGGGGGTGTATCTATATTCATCAAAGATACCTACACCTCTAGGTGCAGTGGCACCTGCCCAACGGGCATCGGAAACCATCCATGTGCAACTAGCAGTGGCAAACCGCTCTTCAAGTTTGTAGCCTGCCAGAACACCATCCCTAGTTACAGGAACCCACTTAGGCATCTCTGAGAAATGGAGAATAGTGAAGGTTCCTCCTCCAAACACTATGCGTTATTGGGTGACTTCAACTACCCAAACATTGACTGGGAAAACTACTTGCCCAAACACCTCACCCAACGGTTCATTGAATTTATAACCTGAACGCGATGGGAAACAACTGGTCACCACTCCCAAGAGGAAACAATATATTGGACCCAATCTATCACCAACATGGGGACCGGTGTCTCCACACGGTAGAGGTGTGGAAGTCCGCTCATTGGTAAGATCAGACCATAAATGTTCTGAGCATCCATATCCCATCCCCACACTCCAGCCATAGGAAATCACTGTAAAGAATTTCTCAAAAGCCAACTTTGCAAAAAAAATCCTTAAGATCTCTGGCATGGAATCCTTCAAAGCCTCCGGCCAGAGGATAACATGCCCAATCTGGTGAACTTTTTACAAATGCATTCTATGAGCACCTGCAGGAAATGTACATGGATCATGCTATCCCAAATAAAACCAAGACCTACCCTCCAAAGAGGTGAGACTGGTCTGGTGGACCCTAATTATAAATAAGCTATACAAAAGAGAAGGAGGAAGCTACTACATGACAGAGTAAAATCCCAAAAAGGAAGGCATCTCTGATCAGTATTAGCAAGAAACTTTGAATCCTCATAAATTATCAAAGACCAAGTTTTCGAAAGAAAAATGCAACCTTTGACACTAAAAGATAATCACAAGGCCTTTTAGTTATGTCAGGAACATAAGTGAAACCCAGATATGCTCTGAATTGTTGCATAACGGTACAAAATATACCAAACCTACAGGGTGGAGCACAGCCACACATCCTGGCAGACAGATTCAGCACAAACCCCCCCCACAAAGGAGCAGCCTTATCCCAACCTGACATAACCTCCTGACATCACAGATGCACAGGTGAAAGCTGCCCTCTCCAAAGCAAAAACACAGCACTCTATGGGACCCTGACGGTCGTCCCAGGCTGTGTCTACCGATCAGCTCCAAGAAGAACTGAACCTCTCACATTACAGTCACTGTTCGTAAATCTTAGCTCTTACTACAGGATATGTAAAAAATGACAGTACAGCTACAGTGGTCCCACTCCACAAAGTGTGGTGCCACAACAGACCTAGAAACTATTACGTCCCATAAGCCTGACTTAATCCTGGTCTGTAAAGCTATGGAGCATATTATCATGAACTCATAAACAAAAGACATTGGGAGCCTCCAGACACTGGACCCTCACCTAATCGGGCTTTGTTAAGGGCAGATCTTAGCCTTCTTAAACCTAGTTGATTTCTTTGAAACAGTTACCAAAGCCAGGTAGATGAGGGCAAGCAAGGTAGTCCACACAGCCTACCTGCAAGACCTCGCAAAAGCCTTTGACACAATACCCCCACTGAGCATAATAAATAAGCTACCATTTAGCTTAAATATCAACCCCTATATCACAAGATGGGTTGTAAACTGTCACCAGAGATAGAACCCAATATGGTCAGAATCACAGCTGCTGCCATGTCCGAATCCAAACCAGTTACAAGTGGCATCCCACAGTGGCTCAAAGGTTCTGGGACCTCTCTTGTTCGGTATATACTTCTCTGAGGTTCAGGCTAACACGGGGGGGTTATGGCTGACAAAGTTCACAGATGCCTGCAAACTGGGGGCCATAATCAAATCTCCAGCTGACATAAGCATCCTCCAAAAGGGTCTGACAGAGACGGATGCTTGGTGCCAGAGCCACGGCCTCAAGCTAAATGCTAAAAAGTACATAGTCATCCCCTTTGGGAAAAACAAGGTGCCCACAAATTACCACGTAGGTGGTAATCCATTAAGTACAGTAGAAGTAATTAGAGATTTGGGGACCAACGTCGATAGTAATATGCCACAGTATAAAGACAAAATGATCAGTTTCAACAATTGGCTAAAGTATTGGTGTCATTCAAAGGGGATCCAGTGTCTGTCAGCCTGGGATGACATGCTCAATGTTAAGCCACATTAAGCCAGCTTAGGACGGACGCTTGCACCTGTCACCCTTAGGCTATCGTATACTGGCCAAGTCTCTTGCCACCCCCATAGTGCCTTTTTTAGGCAAGGCTCAAAGGACAAACCCACCTCCATAGACAACCCAAGGATAACAAAACTAAAGGTAATGCTACTCAATGCCAGAAGTCTAAATCTTAAGATGCACGCACTCGAGGCTCTCCTCAATATGGAGAAAATTTATGTCTGTGCAGTAAAAGAAACCTGGTTCAAGGCTCCTGAGAGCAACCCAGCACTACCACATTATAACTCATATCATGCGTTTCGGCCCCAAAACTCAGACCGAAGCACAAAAGGAGGGGGAGTATCTATATTCATCAAAGATACCTACACCTCCAGGTTAGTGACACTGCACGAAGCATCGGAAACCATCTATGTGCAACTAGCAGTGGGCAAACTGCCTTTCAGTTTGTAGCCTGCTACAGAACAATCCCTTCCCTATTGCAGGAACCCCACTTATATTCCTGAGAACACTGGAGAATATGAAGGTCTCTCCAAACACTATGTTATTGGGTGACTTAACTGACCCAAACATTGACTGGGAAACTACTCAAGCCCAAACACTCCTCACCCCACCTCTAACCCTGAATTTATAAACTATAATGCGATGGAACAACTGGTCACCACTCCCACAAGAGGAAACAATATATTGGACCTGGTCATCACCAACATGGGGACTCTATGTTCCACACCAGAGGTAAACCCCTCATTGGTAAGATCAGACCATAAACAAATTTCCCTGGACATCCATATCCGTTCCCCACACCCAGCCAAGGACGGTGAGATGAGGGCAAGGTAGTCCACACAGCCTACCTGGACTCGCAAAAGCCTTTGACACAATACCCCACTCAGGCATAATAAATAAGCTTACCAGCTTAAATATCAACCCCTATATCACAAGATGGGTTGCAAACTGGCTCAGAGATAGAACCCACATGGTCAGAATCGCAGTTGCTGCATGTCCCATCCAAACCAGTTACAAGTGGCGCCCCACAGGCTCAGTTCTGGGACCTCTTGTTCGGCATATACTTCTGGAGGTTCAGGCTAACACGTGGGGTTATGGCTGACAAAGTTCGCAGATGCCTGCAAACTGGGTGCCATAATCGACTCCATCTCCAGCTGACACAAGTTATCCTCCAAAGGGTCTGACAGAGACGACGATGCTTGGTGATAGAGCCACGGGCCTCAAGCTAAATGCTAAAAAGTACAATAGTCATCCCTTTGGGAAAAACAAGGTGCCCACAAATTGCCAATAAGCATATAGGTGGTAATCCATTAAGTACAGTAGAAGTGAATTAGAGATTTGGGTGACCAATGTCGATAGTAATCTCTCTTGATAATCACGCTACACAAAGTGTAGTTAGAAAGACCTCTCTATATAGCCCACCTTATCGCTTAGAAAGGGTTTTGCATCTAGATCAAGAGAGGTCATTGTGCCTCTACTCACACTCATCATAGGGCCCATAATTGAACAGCAATGCCCTTTGGGATGTAGCCTTACCCCACACCTGCAGCAACTGGAGACCCCCAGTACCTCACCAAGAGGATCATGGGCTACAAACAGATGTCCTATGCAGCTCGGGACTAAAGAAAACCCAGCTCTACTCAGTTGCTTACCGCCCACTCAGAGGCGATTCCATGCAGCCTTGACGACAAAAGCCATAATATCAAACCCAGAATTAATGGACATGCTCCACTCAAAAATCCAAGTACCTTAGAGCTACACGCTTCAGGGACTTAAACCTCAGTACAAAAATAAATAGGACATGCTGGAGGGACAGATTCATTTCCCAGAGGCTCCTCACTCTGGAATAGAATCCCCTTAATTCATGTGTTAGACACAGCCCCTCGCTGACCTCGCTTCAAGCTTTCAAAATCTGATGCATGGATGGGAAATCGCAAATGGGCCTCACCCCTGGGATCTCTTCTGTGTCCCTCAGACAGAGGCACAGTAACCAACCTTGTGTTGGTACTCCTTCTGTGACCTACTTTACAGAGGCACAGTAGGCTAATCAAATAGGGAGGCAGAAGCTAAATACACTCTGGCTAGGCTTATAAATGCCCTAGGGAAGATAGCCTAGTATCTACCTATGAACCTATGGAGCTACTCCAAAACATACAAACATCATCCAAAAATCTTCCATAAAAGTTCCAGAATTGCTTAAACTCAGAATTAAAAACAAGTTTATTCTCCCATTGTAGTAAAATGATATTAGCATATGTTGGAGCACAGTATGCACCCATAGCTACCCCTTTTAATTGTCTATAATATTCCCTCTGAAAGAAAATAATTTTTTTAAAATCAAGTCCATAAGTACTAAACATGTATGAAATACATTGAAAGACACCACTTTCTTGCCTTCCAAAAATTCTTCGAACTATGTTAAACCTATGTCATGGGGGATACAGGTGAATAGGTCCACTACATCTAGAGTAATAAAACTTAATGTCTTAGCCTGATTAGTGTTATCAATATGTCTCAGGAAATCCCAAGAATCCTTTAAAATGTTTGGGTTTTCCATCACCACCTGTTTTAAATGAAAATCCACGTATTTTGCCAGGGGAGCAGTAACAGAACCTTCTGCAGTGACAATAGGTCTAAGTGGAGGGCTGGTCAGGTTCTTATGGACCTTTGGTATACCAAAAATCGAGGGAACCTTAGGTTTATCTACTGACAAAAAATTGTATGTATGCATATCTATCAGTCCTCAAATAACAAATCACTGAGGTATAGAGGAAGTTTTTTGTGGGTTATGTTAATTTCATTCAATGAAATTCTTTCGTAGGTGTATTCATCCTTTCTTTCATA